>NW_009193923.1:2298-42898 GCF_000690835.1 Fulmarus glacialis
TCCTTTGAGGACGGGCGAGCCCCACACAGCTCTCAGATCCAAACGGCAAGAAGCACGGGTTAGCTGGGGAGGCTGCACATCTCAGCAGGTTGTAAAACAAGGATAAACAACAAATTATAACTTAGTGGCAACTTCCGTTTTCCCCCTGAAGCCTGGGATGTGCGAGACCGGGCACTGAGCGCGTGGGTAAGTGCAGGGAGTGCATATGCGCCAGCAGAGTTTATAGTGAAGGAGGGGAGCACGTGGGTGGTAGCAATTTAAAAAGCAGCTGTGTGTATGTTTTTCCCGGTTAGACTGTGAAATCACAAATGGTGGAATCAGCACCGTAAGCTTAAAACCACGCTAACCCACTTGGCTGCATTTTATTGTTAACTTTGCATCTACATTTCTCCTTATTTTTATAAAAAATACAGAACGACTCCTCTGCCCCAACTACCTCCTTTTATTAATAAAAGGATAAAATTACACTAAATATTTCTAATGTAGTGATAAAATGGTGAAGAATAAGAAAGTATTATAAAACTGGACATTTGTGGCCAGAGCCTTTGGAACACTCACACTGTTACATATATTTTCTCTAAGTAATCAGGAATGTATTGGTATTTTGAAATTATGTATCTCTAATAACACAAAAGTACTTAAGAACAGAAATAGACAGTAATGGAAAATGCAGTCAACTGTTGACAACATATAGAATTTCAGAAAATAATTTACAGAGAACAGCACAGCAGATGAGTCAAAATTTTCTCAAAAATATTTCTTGCCTCCGATAGTCCAATGTAATTCATTTTCTATCTCTGTTCATTAATCATTGTTAAAATTAGTGATCCATTTCTTCCACTCTGCCATCTGCACTCAGCTTCGTAACAAACATGACACCTTCCTGCATAATAAAACCTGACAACTACGAGGATGCATTTCCAAATAGCTTTCTGCATATTTGCACCTCTATAACTGATTCCGTTGTCAGACAAAAGTGGATTATTTAACCAGAGTTCTTTCTTTATCAATTCAGTACGCAGACGTGTGCTTGTGAGGGAGTGTGTGAGTGTGTGTGTGTGTATAAAATGATCAAGTAAAAATCACTTAATTTGAATTAAAAACAAGATATACCAGTTCTCTTTGAATTCTCACAGTACATAAAATTGATCATATATATGTATGTTAGTTTTAATCTTCTACTATGAAGCTTAAGGATGTAACATTTGGATTGGCTTCATCTTGTAAAGTTTGCATACACAAGAATTATCCTGACACTCCAATTTCCTCCAAAAGAAAAAAAAAAAATAAAATCATATCCAGCTCGGTTTTGTTTCCCAGCCTTTGATCACTGACAATTTCAAATAAATATTTTTAAGATAAGATGAAATATCCAAGCAATGAGAAGATATAAAAAAGCGCACAGATAAATAATTAAAATTCAGGATGCCATTTCCATCCTGTTCAGGCTAGCCTCTAATCTCCTGGTGGCAGACAGGGGACCGGAGAACAGGGTTTGGTTCTTGGTCTCTTTCCATTCCATCAACAGACTTGGAAAGCTGTGGCAGCAGGGCATCTGAGTGGTCCCTTCGTAAATGCTAATTACACTTAGATCCCACTGATTAACAGAAGCTGCAGTTCTCAGCACACTGAAAATCAGGCTAATGGTGGGAGCATTAGGCCATACACATGCAAGTCAACGGGAACGTGTCTGCTGACCGTGAGGAAGCTGGTGCCCTGTCCACAGCGCTGTTTGATGGGAACTGCCCAGCCAACTGGTGAGCAGAGCTGGTCAGCCATGAAAGCCTCCGTCTACTTCTGCTCAAAAAGTGGTAGGCAGTAAGACAGTGGGGAGCAGGCACTAAGGAACATGAAAGTGCACACCAGAGTCCTCTGGAGGCTAGAACTAGTTACCAAACCCTTTTAAATACTTTTAGTCAGGCCTGAAAAGTATACTAATCTTTAACTGGAATCAGAAAAGAGCAATCTCTTCCAATAGAGAAGATTATCATTCCATAGTAACCTCAAGTAATTGCGGCTACAGCAAGTTCTGCAGGTGCCCTGTAACAGCAGGCAGAATGACAAATACAGCGTCCAAGACGGGAACCGTTACTTTTTCAGTCAGTTTTCTCAATTTTAAGTTTTGAGCCATGGCCACCACAATAACCCATACCCACATACATACTTGTTTACCTCCAGGCCAGGTGAGGCCACCAAGCAGCCCTCCAGGCACAGACACAGCTGCTCCACAAGCTGCTGCACACACATCTGATGGCTGCCGCCTCCGAGGACAGACGAGCTCTTGGGAAGAGCACCGAGGACTGACAGCACAAACTGGTAGACAGTGCTGCATTCAAGAGACCATGCTCACTTTCCAGCTCTGCCAGCTGACCTACTCACTAAACTTGGACAAGCTGTCCCAATTCCAACTGTCCCCATTTTCCCATTATTAATGGGGATGGTGACACTTGCCTCCTTTGCGACCCACTGACGAAAAAAGCTAAATGGCTTTCAATAGCGTCACAGACTACAACGCATATAAGGAAACTGTATCGGTACAGTTTAGTTAACAAACACATCTTCTCTCAGCGTCCCAATTTTCATCTGAGCACTACCACTAGTATCATTCCTCTCTCTGATAAATTTGTGACAGTAGCTGTCAGTGGAGAAAAGATTTTCCATTGCTAACACCTTAAAAAGCTTATATAGCATAGACATTATAAATTACAGAATATATATTGCACTGCTTCTTTTTGAATAGATAAAATATAAGGGGGAACTTGAGTACAAGCCCAGCAGGTCAAATCCAAATTCAAGCAACATCTCCAACGTACACCATGAGAAGCAGCAGAACATTTTAAGAACAAAGGACCCAATTCTGCCTTCAGATGTATGCCTGCCACTTCCACATGCACAACAGGCCAGAATGAGACCCAAAGTTTCTGCAAGAATTATTTCAGAAAGTTAAATATTTTTTATATTGAAGGAAGTTAAAGAAAAATTAGATCAATCTATTTTTTGATACAACACTGTCTAATACAACAGCAAACGTATGTCACTCTTTGGAAGAAAATCTGCATCTGACATGAAAGTGTCTGTTCAAAATTTAAACCAGATGTGATATAGAACAGCTGAAATCTAAAGTTTGGAAAAAAACAAGATGTAGAAGAGAGATAGCAACTGACTTCTCCTGCTAGATAGCACAAGGGTAAGAGAGCCCTCTTTTTAAAGCGTTCAGACTAGAACCTTTCTAGGTACACACAAACACTTTAACCTGTTGGTATTATCTTTTTAAAATGTATTTTATTTTGGGGTCTAGGGCTTGTTGGGTTTTTTGTTTTGTTTTCTTTTCTTTTTTTTTTAAATTTCCTCTCAATTTATCAATTTAGAAATTGACTGTCTAGCCTATTTATGAATTTTCTGTATGTTTTTGTATAGCTTTCGGTAAGCATTGGAGAACAACTACCAGCTATTCCTTTTATTCTTCACTTGGAAGGGGGGAAAAAAAAAAAAAAAAAAAATCAAACAGGCATTGTCTCTATAGCTGCCTCTTTTGCCTTTTAGTTTCCTTTTTTCTTCACATGTCTGCATACTGACACATTCAATTTCAGGTTATCAGCACATCTGAATTACAGAATACTGATGGGGATAGAGGGCAGGCCTCTCTGGACTGATTAGCATCATTTAAGAAAGCATTCACTTGCTTGCTTCATTGGCTGCAGGGATTCCATGATGGGTGGCCTTTTAGCATTAGAAGTCAATATGGAGCAATCTCATTTGAATTAAATATGGACAAAAGAAAAGATTTGATCGTGGTTATTCATAGCTAACCTTTTAATTTTGTAAAGCTCTGAAATTTGGGGGTTTGTAAGCCATAAAACTTAAATATACTTTGTTTTTCATTTCTTTTCAACTTGCTTCTCTTCTCCTCCTCCAGTATTTATGTACTTTTTAATTTGTGCAAAACTTAAACCAGCAGCTTATTTCAAAAGAAATGTCTGGATGAATATTCAGGAAAACCTTTTAACCTAGTTAAACCTACACTGACTATAAAAGGAGGAATGCCTGATTCTAATCCATAAATGTATGTAAATCCACACTGAAAAACATATTTGTCTCTATCAGACTCATACTTGTTTCCGAATGGACCATAAATGCAGCCAAGTATTTCATTAACACAAATAATTATGTATGGCTAGTCATATTATGACCTTTGTTAACAAGAGCCTAAGCCCGTGGAAACATTGCAATGATTTAAACGTTGCAATGATTTAAAGTACAGCAACAAAATCTGATCATAAGGAAACAAATTTCTATTCTCGCATTAAAGTAAAATTATTATATGAACCAAAACATAAAATAGTAATGACAAGTTCGCTAACTAGTAAAATCACAGAACTGTATAACATCAGGCTACAGAAATAGTTGGGAGAAAATAAGTAAAGCTTAAGTTTTCCAAGAGATTAAAAGAAGTTAAGTGCAAAATTTTACTTCCAAGTAGATAAAAGCACTACAAGTGTAGCCAACCTCTCTGAATATCTGATCCCTCTGCACTTGAAGACAGTGGGAGTTTTGCCATTAACTTCAATGGAAGCGAAATCAGACATTGAGAAATGAAGTGGAAATGGCTTTTGCTGAGCTGGGCTGACTGCCATGATACGGGATAAGCTCAGCCTAGGAGGAACAGAGGATAAATATCACGCTACTTCTAGCACATGACTTGTCCCTTCACTACCTATCCCAACAGACTAGGCTTAAATTTGAAATATATAGTTAACTCCAGTCCAGACAATTTCATAGATATCCTGATGAAGGAGAAAAGTATTAAAAGTCCCTCAGTGGGTGTCTCATAGAAAAAGATTCCAGCAAATCATTCCTGCATTGCAGACACCATTGAAACTGAAATGAAGATCTGTCTAAAGCATTTTCATGGATCATGTTAAAGATTAAATCAGCCCCATAAAAAGAAGCAGCAAAAACACTACCTGCATTTACACCTCTTGGTTTTTTTATGGAAGTTAAGCCTGGAACCATCCAAAGTATTCATAGAATTACTCCCGTATTCCTCAAGATTTTAGTTCATTCCTGAATACAGAGAGCACCTAGATGAAAGAGAATGGAAGGTAGGGAGTATATTTCCTGAGGAAGCATATGCATTCAACTTTTTCAAATTGTATGATCTCACTGTAGCATTCAATAGTTTTAAAACTCAGCTTTTCCAAGTTTCCCTCCTGTCCCTAATTTACTAATTTCCAAAAAATTTTGATTTTAGGTTTTTTCCAAGCCAACATACCAGACCTCTGCACTCTCACGCAGCATTACATCAACAGCATCTTTAGCATGCATTTTGTCCATTTTTAAATGGAGTAAGTCTAAATAAAGAAACAAAAGCGCTTGGGAGTACTTTCACTGCAGCATAAGCATTCTAAAAAGGCCCTTCACAAATGTTTCCAATATGCTTTATACTGCAACCCAATGTGCAACTTCTAAACTACACCACCACAAGTAAGAAATTAGAAATGTTGAGGGCTATTGAACACTGAATTTTCACAGTGCATCTGCACAAAGTTATTTAGCACAGATGTTTCTGTAATTGTGATCCACTGGAAAAACTCAAAGTGTTCAATGGCCCTCACACTTCCACCTGCAGAGCAGTACTGGTCTAGTACAACTATGCTGAGCTGTAAAGTATAAAAAGCAGCAGTAGAGGCTGGATCAGACTTTGTAAAATTTTCACAAATAGCATTATTCTGCTTTGTTTGTGAAGGGGTGACACGATTTTGGGTTTTTTCTTTCCGTTTACAAAAAGACCCACATATTAAAAAGGGGTGAAATAGATTTTACATGCCTGGCTTTGAACCTGGGAATCTCCCACAGTGCAACTAATTGCATTGCCAACAAGACACAGGAGTACAACCACAAGCAGCATAAAATGTAACTGTGAGGGGTGTGATAGTAAGTCTTTATAAATAATACATTCATCCCAAGGTGCACTTGTGTCTATGTTGTTAATGTAGGTATTTTTTCATTAGTAGCTGTAAAGATATCTGGGCAGGTGAACATCAATATGCCTCTAAAGACAATAAAAATGAGGAAGCAACAAGAGGACAGGACTTGCTTCTTAAGCAGAATGGTTAGGTATATGCAGTTTGAGCAACAGCAAAAGGAAGTGAAGATCATTACAGTGACCCTAGCTCTCCTACGCATTCACATGGCCTCAGAAATTCCCAGGAGAGCATCACCCTATTCTGACTTTCAACAAAAAAGCGTGTCTCAGAGACCATAGAGACAGGCAGTATCTTCCTGCCCGCAGGAATGGCTGAGCAGAAAGCAGGCAGCACAAACCTGTTTAAAGAGCACTGAATGAGGACCAGTAACTTCTTTGTCATCCCGCTGCCAATGTACGAGGAAGCAGGTGGACCATTCACTTAACCTCCCTTGAGAATCCCAAAAAAAAGGATTATAGAGATTTTTTTTAGCTGAGAAAACAAGAGGGAATTGATTAGAGAAAAGATTATAAGCAAGATAAGGATAAGACAACTTTGATGTAAAAAACATCATCTAATATGGCTATCAGCACACATCGGATTGTAGAAGTACATAAACATTTAGTGATAGGTTGCTGGTTTTGCAAAACACAAATTCATAATGTGGACTCATCTTTTGAGCCATAAAAAGTGAAGATAATGGCTAAGTTATCATTTGAAAATTGGCCGCAGTAACTGCACAATACATTTCTCAAAACATATGAACAATAACATGACAATTGCTCCCAACTAGATAACCACTTTGTGCTGCTATCCCAACAGATCTAACAAACTGATCTAACAAAGGTAACCATGTCAGTGCCTCAGCAGGAGAGCAGCCAGGATCACTTAGTTGCTCCAAGAATCTATCTTTTTTACAGTTCTTGTCGCCAAGTTGTCCTAAAAGTATCTTATTTCCTACAACACTCTTCTACCATCTCTAATTTTCTGTGGAGTCCCACACAACTCTGTTTTAGCCTTCTCTCCTCTCTGTCTAGGTGATCTTTTTTTTTTGCTCACGTGCCTTCTTCCAAGTTTATGTTGATGACACCCACATCTACCTCCTACACCCGTCTCCTATCTGAGCCTTGCACATCTGCCTGCACCTGAGACCACCTCTTCTAATTATGTTGCTGCCAATTTAAACTTGAATAGATAAAACTGAACTATGTGTCTTTCCTTTCAATCTCCCACCATTACCTACTTTCTTTATCACTGTTAATTGGCAATGCCATTTCCTTGCCACCTTCAGTGTGGCTCCTATTCTGTCTCAAAAATTACAATTAACTCCCAAACCTGCCGCTTTTTCCTCTACCATAGTTTAAGAAACAATCTCTTCTTTCTAAGCAGCGAAGACTCTTCCAACTTTTCCATCCGGACTGCTACTGCAACTACTTCTACTTACTCATTCCCCAAATACTGAGCTCCACCCCAGCATAGACAGCTGTTCACTGAGTAGGCCCAAGTGTTCTGCAATAGAAACAATAAATAATTAAATGATAATGAGGAGGCAGCATGCTGATAGAGGAGGTAGCACTACATCCTATAAGACAGCACCAAATCAGTGTGCCAAGATAATAGAGAGAAACCAGGCTGATCTCTAAGCTGAATTTTCACTTAAGAGTGAAAAGCAAAATTCTGGTTGGCCATAGTGAACATCTGACAGTAGTGTATAGCACTCTGATTATATTAAATTTACCACCCTGAGAAACATTTTTAGAGATGTGCACAATGTCCTTTTGAAAACTGAACACGGGGCCAGAAGCCCAAAGGCATGCAAGCCCTTGACCCTTATTCAGGCACCTAAATCCCACTAAAATGGAGATCAAGCACCTACAAACCCAAAAGGCTGCGCACTTCAGAAGATGTAAGCCACAGGCATGTAGCTCCCTGAGACACTTTTGAAGTTGTAACCCCTGGTCAAATGCTATCTTAAATACTACCATCCCACCACCTCAGTTCTCACAGCAATTTTATCTGGTTGATGTATTTATTCCTGTCCCGTGCTGCTACAAGCTGTAAAAATAGCTTTATTGTTCCACCTTAGAGGTGGCTGCTGCTCAGTAGGGAACCTTCTTAAACAACTATCTCACAGCCATTTTGTTAAACTTTGTAAGTGCAGCAAACTTTAAGGTACTTGAGTGAAAGTTCACAGGTAAGCACATGCTCCTCTTATAACCACAGACTACTCAAGAAACATGAAAATAACATGTATTGCACAAAACATTCATTCAGTCCTCTTTCATACTAAACCTCATGGTGTTTAAAACCTTGGCACATTTTTGGGTTTCCAGCTATTCTCACTGCACAACAACACGAACAGAAAGTAGCTGCCTAGAAATAACCATTTCTAAAAGCTTTTGGTCTCTTTTCATACAGGCAAAGGGACATTTTAACGTTCAAGAGACAAAATTTAGTCTCAAAAAAAAAAAAAAAAGAAAGAAATGTTAACATTCAAATGGTAATAGGGAAAACAAGAGAGGAATTAAAGCTGAAACGTCATCCTTAACTCACCCCCACCGAGCCCAACTCTTGCAGGGGTCCTCTAACAATTGGTAATCCTTCACAGTGTACCATATGTGCTGCAATAACAAGGCCCAATGAGGTACATTAAGGATGTCATTTCAACCTTACCTCCTTGCTTCTTTCTGTGAGATGAAGGGAGACCCTTAACTCCATTTTAACATAGTCTAGTGACTGAATAAAAGAAAAGTTGTACTTTCCTAGGACAATGCTGCTCAGTTTTGTAGTGTAAATAAAAACGGCTTAAGTTGGTCAGCTGCTAACCACATGGTAATAGTAAGTACAACAGACCGAAGTTCACAATTATTTCAGATTTACTCTCTTCCTGATCTTTCATTTTTATCAGCAAAACATCCTCTTGGCAATGGGAAGCTAAGCTGAAACTTAAATGAAAGAAATGCAAGAAGTAAATGACAAAAGACACAATTTTATGAAAGGAAAATATTCAGACCTCAGCCTTGACCTTGACCTTTTACTGTCTTTTAACATTAAACATTTGCCCCACCTTCGAAAAGATAAATGTGGCTTTTGATGACAGCCTATGTTATCTGAGGATTAAAATAGCCCTCTTGCAGTGCTCAACATTAAAGTCTTCCGCATTTGCAAAATTGCAAACAGATGCAACTCAAGTACCTGCAAATAATCTGCCAAGACCAATTTCAAAAGGGAGATTTCAAAATATGTGGAAGTCATTAGGACATGTATTATTTTTGCAATGAATAGGCGCCAGGAGTGTCTCAAGAAGCAGATGGGTGCTACTTTGTTTATAAAAGATCAACAGAATATTTGCCTGTAAATGAAGACGTATAAGCTATATGAAACAATTATGTTAAAATGGTGAATGTTTCAAAGCTAATTGTAATGGTCTTTTAAGATCTGAATTCCTCATTTCTTACAGCATGCTAAAATATCATTTTAGTTTTGGTCTTGATTGATATAATTACAAAAATGGCAGAAAATTAAAGCAAATGCTGTCAGTTTTGCTGTTGTAAATGTTGTCACTTTATCACTTGTTTACAGTTGCACCCGTACTGATAAGTGAATATTTTTCAACATGCATAAAAAATACGACCTTAATCTCATGGGAAAATACAGAAAGGACAGTAAAAAACGTTAAGCTTAAGAACAAAACAAAAAAAAAAAATTTCCCAAACTGCAACATACTACCTAATGACCAGTAGTTTTAAAATTCACATCTTTATAGATTTCCAGCTTAATAAAACAGAAGATCACAAAGGAAACGATGACTATATATAACACATATAAATTTATAAAGAACTCAGTAAACATTAATGCATTATCCCTGCAACAGAACAATAAGCTGTAGCACAATACGGCTGGTTAAAATCTCAATGTTGTATTTCTCAAAGTAATATATTTTAAATCAGGCTTCCAAATGATAATGAAAAATTTATCTGTCCAGATACTAAATCTATTTGGCATTATTTACCATGAGGAGGATGTATAAACTGCAAGAAAACCACATATTTTACTTGCCCATCAAAAATATTAATTGCTTGGGCAAAGAGAATTTTGCACTGTTGATTAAGATAGCTATATCCAGAAAATTCCAGTGAATAAACAGTTTTACATTTGCCTCAGTACTGTGACGAATATGATTACAAACATACTTTAATATATGTATCAAAAAAATGTTGGGGGGGGTGTTTTGGGTTTTGTTGTTTTGTTTTTTTGGGAGGGTTTGTTGGGGTTTTTTTGTTGTTTTTACACAACTAGGCTTAAGTAAATACAAATTTATATGAAATGTTTATGTCAAAATAGTAATTCAAGACTTGCTGACATTGTAACATACCAACTACCAACAACTGCGTGGCTACTTTCATTTATTGCCATTTACACAAAATTGTGATACATCAGGCTTAAAACACAGTGGAAGCCCTCAGAGTGCAGGTTAGGAGGCCCAGTGAAAGTTAGAGAGTAAATGCAAATACTTTTCACACTCTCAAGGTTTCACTAGGTCCTGCAAACTGCAATCTTCACTTTTTTTTCAGTGTGATGAAGTTTCTGCTAGGACCTAAAAACTCTGTTCTTCACTGATAATCTTCCAACTGGGGCTTCTACTGTTAGTGTATACCTGTAAGATAGAGAGAAGGAGAAAGTAAGAAGAAAGAGAAAGAAATTTTTTAAAAGCTGCTAAAGAGAAATAATGAAAGATAAGCAAGAAGAGCTAGGCAAAGGGAAGAAAAGAACAAATAACAGAGCAAGCAAAACATTAAAAACTATACTTCAAATTAAAAAAAAAATGCTTCTACGTGTGAATAAAACATCACAGTATGGCATTAGTGGAGTATTTCCTTGTCGATATATAGGTTAGATAAACATACTAAAGGTAAAGCATATATGAAAACAATTCTGCAGTTAGTGGAAATGTTTTTCAAAACTTGCATTGGCTGCTATATAAATACAGTGAGAAAATATCTCATGCCTTCTAGGAGATATGATTAAAAACAGAAGTGAGCTTCCATCTCCTAGCTCAGGGTGTCCAGTCTCAGCATTATGAACAAAATCAGAGTTAAGTTTCAGCTAACTCAAGGCTAATGGGAGTAATAGATGAGTAAAGACTGAAAGATCCAACACAAAAATTAATAATAGTCTGGCAATTTTAGAGCTAAAAGGCTTTGGAAACTGCAGGTCACTCGGTGCATGTGGGTAGTTCCCACCCGTGGTCAGAGCAAGCCACATGAGCACAGGTCAAGAGAGCTTAGCCACAGCAGCCCATGCAGCAGGTAATTCAACACAGACCATCTTTGTGCAAAAACCTCCACATGGAACACTTTCACCTTTCAAAGTACAGCTCTGTTACCAAGTGCTGCACTTCATACCCCTATTTTCAGGGGTGCTTCATGACCACCTTGCCTTGGGACACTTGTGGGCAGATCTACTGAAGAGAACAGTGGCTGAGGAGAGTTCAATTCTAAATATTTCTATTTGCCTACAGCATCAGAAAGCTGGTGATAACATCTGGTGGAAAAGAGTAAGACACCAACACTAGCTAGCTCCAAGTGGATAAATGTAACCTAAATGAGGTTCAGCAATCAAGTCAATGCCTTCAAAACTGTTTCTGACTAGTGTCCTGGTGCCACGCAGTGAACGGGAAGGACCATCTTATCTTGGATCATACTTTCTCCAATTTATTCAATTTCTCCATCGGAGCTTTTTTAAGAGTTACTTCCATTTTTACTGTAACCAACCCAGGTCAGATAAACACACATACTGTCTTCTGTTCCTAGCCCAAACATATTTGGGGATAAGATTACCAGAATTCAGCCACAGGACGATCCCTTTACCTCCTTAACCTAAAAGGGACATCTCCCTTCCACTGCCCCTAGCCCTCAGTTCAACACAGAGGACCTAACAGATAGGCAACAGGCTGCAAAACAGCAAGCCACGATACTAAGTTTTATTTGAAAGCAGTTGCCAGATTCCAGAAATGGCAGGATTCCTGTTTGTTTGGAAGAGGGGGATGTATTTATACCGCAGATACGGTCTGAGCAAGAGGTTGTCTTGCTGACTGCTCAGAACACGTTTATGGGAGTTAGATTTCAGCTTACGAAGGGGTCTGTACCATCTGGAGGCTCCTACAGCCTCTTGTCCACTTCAGGAGCTTTAAAGGGATCCCATAAAGGTGCATATGTAAAACTGAATTTGAGGGTGGCTGGTTGACTCATGCCAGACTATGCATTCATGTAAAAAACCAAAAAAAAAAAAACCAAAAAAACCAAAACAAAACCAAAACAAAAAACCCACAAACATTTGCAGGTACTAGTACCATAAAACTGCCCTGAAAAACTATGTATTCCAATAAACTCAGTTGCAACACATACTGACCCTATTCTGAGCAAAACATACAATTTTAAAATTGTGCCAACCTCTGCAAAATTATGTGGGATGTCTTACACCATGAATTAATATCCACTAGAGACTTAGCTGAGATCATCAAACTCATTTCACATAAGACAACAAATTAAATCACCCCAGGGACTAAGCACATGAAAAGCCAGCATGCTATCAAACAAGCTAGGTCCCTATAAGGTAGATTTCTTTAAGCAAAATAGTAACTATACTTTCAGAATACACTGCTTCTATTGTTTATATGCACCACATAATGAAATGCTACTTCTGTTTTCACCAGATGGTAGCACATATAATTTTCAGGCCTTCAGTTCATATCATAATACAAACAATTGGTATGGCAAATATTACCGGTCTATAAACACTTCCACTGTTCCACAGCTCTTACACAGAAACAATACAATTTTTCCATTTCACTGTTGTAACAGAAACCATGATAATTTCTGATATTCCAAATATATGCATATTTGGTCACTTTTTGCTGCCCGAAACAAATGAAATGATCAAACCTCAGACTGTTTGGCTGCTTCCGTTTTTTAAATAAAAATCAAATATTAACAAAACTATGCGAATATCAAAATGCTTAAACGGTACAATACAAGATGTATCCTTAATACATTTTAACAATAACACATGCTGTGTTCCTACACTGGAATAACATCATCCATATGAATCCCAGGAATTTAGTATATCTGACAGTTTCTCTCAACCACCCATAACATTCTTTCCTGTCTCATTGTAGCTGGCAAAAGAGAATTCTATAATTGAGTGGTACAGAACATGTGCCCTCCCTGCTAGAAGATGACAGATGGATTATAAAAACTTCAAAGCAGAGCATTTGGAGCACCAGGGGAGAGATAGTGGGTATTTGAACTCTCAGTCTTTACCCAGGAGACAATGGCACTCTGACATGGTGCATATATCAAGGAATGGTGTAACTAGATAGACATAATCTTTCTTTTCAGTAAGTATTTAACATTCTGTTACGAACAAGTTTCAGCCTAGCTAAAGTGCAACTCATCTTAATACTAATCATCGTAGCCTGAAAGGCTACATGCCCCCTTTTTTCAATTTTGGTTCAACTGTTCCTTCATAAAACTGTTTTTCAAAGGACAGAAGCAGCGTTACATAGGTGCTCGGGTAGCAGAAAGGCTATTTTTAATCTTAAAATTAATGTTTTACTAGGATTTAGTATTTGCATATGTGTAGGTGAATCTGTTTTGCGTGTTGGAATGCTTATTTGCATCGTCTGCATTTAAAGCGCCGCTCTCCACCAGAGTTTACGTACCACATGTTGCTGATCATTCACTAAATAGTTACTGAAGTTACCTTAAATTATTAACATCCCTAAAAAAAACCCCTTATAATTCTAGGGACACAAATCCTTTTAAGGAATTGATCCTTTTGCTCCTGCTGCTATATCACAATGATGGCTGAGTGTCTGATGCCATCTTTATTAAGATAAATTATAATTTAAAAAAAAAAAAAATCATCTTTCTGCATGCTTTAAATACTTGCTATATATAAAGACAGAGAATCCCATTCACACCAGAGGTGTGTTCAGAATTTCTTAAAGTTAACAACAATTGAATCAGCATACAGATTTTCTAAATCATTACCTTCCCATACAATCATAGGGTTTTGGTACGTCTTGAAACTGTTCATCAGTTTCTTTTTCCTGCTACCGTTACAGCCATTGCCCCCTGTTTATTAAGAAATTACTTGCTCAAATTGTTTATAAAAATACCTATGACTTACTGTAAGGTCAGAAGTAAAAACAAGTTTAAATATCTCATTTGTCTATATCACAAAAATCACACACACATGATTTGACACAGTTTGCAGCCGCTGTTCAGGCAAGGCCCAGGACTAGAATAGCAAGGGTATTATTGCAGGTCAGAATTGAGGGGTACTGGCAGAACTGCGTGTGGGAAAGCTTGCATAACAGCCACACTGTGCCAAGCTTTAGCCTTTGTTATTAGTCCCTTTAATGAACGCCATATTCACACAAAATAAAAAAAAAAAAAAAAAAGCTGCATATTTTAAGTAGAGTGAATTCAAAACTAAACAATTGGAAGATTCAGTGCTACAAGAAAGCCGCACAGTAACTATTCCCATTCTCTTACAAATGCATTTAATAAAGTAACATGTGAGCAATTTTAAATATTTGATCCTTTTATTATACAGTTGAAACAAAAAAAAAAAAAAGCAAGCAAGCACTCTGGAAGATGATGAGGCTGTAGTTTTAAGTAGCAAGTAAAAACAATAGCACCAAGATAACACACAGAAAAACAGAAGCAAGTAACTTTGCAGCTGTGTTAATATAAAATGACACGGCTCCAGTAGCGGAAGGGGCTCTCTCTAACGCGCTGCCCAGTACTTCATCGCGGATGGCTCTCTAACTAATAGCACTGTGGCAAACTGCTAAATTGCCTACTAATGTATATTCTTTCCTGCACAAAACATTAATCCCAGTCTTTACAAGAGGGGAGGAGGTGGAGGACTGTGATGCTTTGAAGGAGACCTGTTCTGAGAAACCCTTTTTTAAGTGCATTTTCATCTTTTCTTTTTTCAGTGATCTTCTGCCATACTGGAATGTAAACACCACAGGAATAGACAGAATCTCGAATTAAGGATTTGGATGCCTTTCTTTAGAAGTAATCTTCAAAGAATGTACATCCCAAACATCACAGTGGCTCAACAAGCTAGGAAGTCAGCTACTGCATGTAAAACTGCACAGGTCATACCTAGTACTTACTACCAGTTGGTTCCTGAATTGCTACGAAGATGAACAAAAATGTTTTGTATCTTAGTATATTGACAGGCAAGAGTATCAGGGACAGTAATATTGCTTTAATGGAAGAAAGCCATTCTTTCACAATGGCACTAGTGTACTTATACACACTGTGTTGTTGAATTAAAAGTTAGCTCAGCAGGACTCTAGCTTTATTTCTGTTAGTAGGCATCCACCATCAGTCGTCGACACTAGTGGAGAGGAAAGGCATGTCTTATTTACAGATGCTATTGTGCAGACTTTAATAATAGTAAATACACAGAAGACAGACTATTGTGGACGGAAAAAATCTTTGGTTTAATGAACTGTCAACTCGTCCATCATAATGTTACCCAACCTAAAACCGCCAAATCTGAACAAGCTCTTTGATGATATAAAGCAGGCAAGAGGTTTTGTTCACACGCAACAAAATGGAAGTGATTGCTGCCATTAAAACTATACTAGCCCATGCTAGCACTAACTGCCACACATTTGTTAGATAATAGCTTGATTTTTTTTTTTCCTATGAGAATAGCCTTCTGCAAGAAAGAGACATTTAATCAGAGTGATACATGACATCCAAAAACTGAAACCAAAAATTATGGCATGAGCTAAAAGCAAGTTGTCTTCCTGAAGGCAGAATACTGAAACATCTTTAAGATTAATTCTGGGGGAGAATTCTGAAAGTCAAATGCTGAAAGATATTGAAAATACATTAATTACGCACAACTCAGGATCTAGGAGAGGTTAAACCCCAACTTGGCAGAAAATTGAATCCTTTTATTTGATACAAACTTTGTACATAGTGATGTTGTGCCCTGCATTCCTATCTCCCTAGATCTACCAACGGAGCAAAAGGGCTGCAAGACAAAGGAATCGGAGATTTAGCCGTTCCAGTGTCACCCTGCAAAGAAATTAAATCGAACAGGCACTGTGGAAAACGGCTTCTTGGAACCGTTTGTGGCAGAGGTCAAACCTCAGACCTACCTGGGGCAATTGTCCATCTTGTTCTATCAAACATTTATAACAACTTTCTTAACCTAAGCGGGATTCAAGGAAAGGAGACTTTTCACAGTTGCATCTGATGACTCTCTCAGGAACAACTGTCATTCATGTGCATTAATTTTCTCTGTCACCTTAAGCACTAACCAACCTTTGAAGACATGCTACCCTACCTTCTACAGTGCATATTTTCCAGTTTTACCAGGGCTGAATTTTAATCCATTATATTAATTGTCTGCATGTGCACGCATATGTGCGTGTGTATGTGTGTATTTTAACACTGGGGACATTTGCTTTCTACTCTGGAGAGTCTTAATTTTAACACTTTAACCATTTGTATCAGAACGCTCAAAATTTTGGAGGCTAATTTTGAATCATCCACATTTTGATTCCCAGAAGGGCCAAGCACTTACTTTTCATTATAAAATGCAACAATAGCTGTGCTCAGGAAACCAAGCCCTATGTCTCTGAGGATTATTTTTCCAAGAATCAGACACACAAAATATATGTCCTCTTTGGCAAATGCAATGTGAAATCTATGTATTAGACACGCATTCAATTTCATTCTACACATAGATACTTAAATGAAGATGAATCTTATACATTTGCTAAAGAGTTGATTGGTCTGTTTGATAACACGATGCTCTCCAAAAGGTCACCAATTTGTCTAACCATAGAAACAACCACTAAAGCTGCTAAAGAAGCAGCTTCCCAGAGCAGTAAATTTTGAGGAGGTTCTCCGTCTCCAAGGACCAAGATAATTCCAGAACATAGCCATGAATTCTGTTCTGGTTCAAGGTATGGGAAATTCCTTAAGGTAACAATTTTTCCTTTTCTCAGAATACTAAAGGTCAAAATGTGACACTTTTAATTATGGCAGGAATCTTCAACAGAGCGGGTAACTTCGATTTCTCAAACTGAGACTGAACCTAACAACCTCTATGCCAGCCAAATACTGCTACCCGACAATGTCATGCACTCTGCTTCCCTAACCCTCCAGAGAAACTATTGCCATCTTCTACCCTTTGCCACTGTTCCATCCCCATACATGAACTCTAAAATTTCCCACTTCCATAGAATCGTTAAGGTTGGAAAAGACCTCTAAGATCATTGAGTCCAACTGTCAACCCAACACCACCATGCCCACTAAACCATGTCCCTAAATGAAGCTTTCTTCAGCTTTCAACCTCGATCCCCATGTGGGGATGAAGTCAGCTCTCTGGAGTGCTACCAAAGACCCAGAAGGCAGCAGGAGCTGCAACCATAAGCTATCTTTGTATCAGCCAGCCAATCAGTTCTCTCAACCATCAAGGGATGCAAGCACAGTTCTTGGACCAAAATCCTTGGTTCCCACTGTGTAAGACCAGCTGATTTAAGAATTTGGTTGCCAGACTTTTCCTTTAGGTAACAATAAAGACACTACCAGAAAAAATAAATATCAGCACTCTTCTAAACATACTTTACACTGCCTATCGCATAATGGCCTGACAGTGTCAGAGGACGGCTGATGATTTTGTGGATCTACATGAGCCTTGCAACTTCAGTTCAGTTTAGATAAGGAGAGACTCCTCCACCAACAGAGTCTTACTCTTAAGAAACTACAAGCCCAGATGTCCTAGTTTGGAGAAGAAAAGGACATCTTGAAAGAGGATGTGTGGATAAACAACACAAAAAGGGAACACTTAAAACACCTCTTGATTCCACAGCAATTTTGAAAGTCTCACCTATTCTTTTTACCAGTTTTCTTAACAATTTTTAATATTTAAAATTTCAACAAACATTAACCAGAGCAAAATGACACATTATAGGAAGTGTGGTGAATGGAACTGGACAAGTGGTCCACTTTCAGGAGGGAATGTGAATGATTCCTGTGGACTGGTCTTACAAATAACAGAGAAGTTTCACCCAGAACATTGTAAGCATTTAATTCTGATTACAGAATTAAACAACAGACCTATACTTTCATTTCTTTGAGCTACTCTGCAACACAAATAAACCAGAAAATTACTTTAAAGGAACAAACGAGGTCTCACCTTAAGATCTCCTAGATGTACACAAGCTTAACCCACTGTTCACTGGCTCCCAGGATACAACTGTAATAGCTATAACTAGAGCACTTAGCCTTTTTACTCAAGTTATAGATTCTAAAGGTTTCAGTGCTGGAGGGTGCTAGTTCTCTTATCCATGTCAACCAAGGTAACAATTCACAAATAGAAGGTGATGTAACTAGAGCATGTTGTGCTCCACTGGTCCTGGCAGGTAGTATTGACTCTACCCTCTCACCATCTCCAAGCACAGGGAATACTGCAAGTGAGCTTTTTTGCCAATAGGCCAGAGACTTTAAAGAACAGTGTTAACCACACAGCAACTCAAATAGAGAAGTATCGAAATTCACTGCTGGAGAAAAAGAAGAAAAAAAAAAAAACAACAACAACAAAAAAAAACAACCACCCACACTTAATAGTTCCTACCCGACTGCCTATTATGCTTTCCTACAAGACTTCATTTTCCCAACAGCTGTCTCTATCTGAGAGTTTTCAGTCCCATGCAGACAACAGTGCAACTCTCTCTTTACCTGAAGCAACTGCTTCAATGTACAACTGCTTATGAATCAAATAGTTGCTCATGGGGAACCAGAGTTCTCCTAAAAGACAAAGAAACAGGCAAAGATCACTCAACCTGATTACAGCATTTGGAGGTACTATGAAGTTTCACTCCTGTTTGAATGCATATTTTCTAAGATTAGATAAGAAAAAACTATTACAGCAATTCAAAGTTGGCCTCTCCCTTAACAGCTGAAGCATTTCACCAGAGGAGTCCTGCATCAAACCATCCACGTGGGAAACCTCAAGTATATATCTCTAGAAATACAACCAAACGGAAAGTTGTCTTCCATGGCTAATCTGTACATATAAAGAGTAAAGCTTGCTCTGAAGGCCTAGGCCCACTTGCTGCCAGCTTTTCCACAATCACCATATTTAACCAAAGACCAGGACTATTTTCAAGAGCAAAACAGTCAAGCGCAGAATCTATTTGGAAATCTCTGGGGTATAGTATCAAAGAAGAAACTGCCACATGGGTTTTGTGAGCTGTGTGGTTTAAACTGAAACAACCTCCCAAAGGGTCAAGAAAAACTGCTTTGGTTAGGGAATGATCACTGGCTGAGCCATTCTGTTCAAAGACAAGACTGTGGCTGGAAGGTAAGCTTGGGGTGAGAAATCTGTGCTTCGGCCCAGCCAGAGTGTGAGCAGAAATGTGGCAGACGAGTATCAACACAGAGGAACATTAAGGTTTAGCATCTGGGAAAAGCAATCTAAACAGCCACGTACAACAACACTGAATTTGGAAATGGCCTGTAAGCACAGAAAGAGATCTCTGAATTGACAGTCCTCTGAAGTCATCAGTTCAGTATCATACAAAAAAAGTAAACACAGCCTTAGTCATCATTTAGAAGGGTACTGAGAACAAGATGGATAGCATCTTTTTGCCACAACAGAAAGCCTTGGTGCACCCGTATCTAGAATATTGTGTGCCATTCTGGCCTCATCTTTCCCAAAGAATGTAGCAGAGTTAGAGGTACTGAAAAGGTCAAATAAAATGATGAAGGAGGTAGAGTGGCTGCTCCACAGGAAAAAGGAAAATGCTTCTTTTCACAAACATCAGTGAGCTTGGGACCATGCTGTCACAGGAGGTGGGGGAGACAGACAAACTGCAAACTGGACAAATTTGTAGCCAGAAGTTCCACAGATGCATACTACGAGGACTAGGATGTACCCTCCAACATCCCTATGATGACTGTGGGTACAAGGATATTATGAGGGAAATGGACCGCCAAGAGCATCCGGGCTCACTTGGCCTCCCTAATCAGCACCTCTTGCTGCCAGCATCAGGAAGAAGGGCGAGATGGGCCACTGGCCTGGTGCAAGAGCATTTCTCCCACACCAGCCAAAGTTATCACCCAGCAAACATACAGCAAGACACTCCTCCATCTACATTCATTCAGCCAGACCAGGTCCTCTTCATTTTTTCTAAGCAAATTGTTAAAACAAAGGCATATTTATATACTTTTCATTAATAAATATCATAACATTTCTTCAAGGTTGTAAAAATCCTTTTACCCACTCGGCAGACAGAGATGTAAGCACTGCCTGATCTTCAGAGGTGGTAAGTGCCCCTGTTGCACCCACAAGACTCATTAGTAGCAAGAGGTGTTCAGCACCTGTAAAAATCACCTTCTAATGAATTTCCCAAGGTCACGTTGAAAGTCAAGAAAAGAATCAGGAATGAAGCTCTGTCCAGTGCTTTATCAACAAATTTAATTTTCAGGTGTCATCCATTTTTTTTCTGATATTATGGTCATTCAAGCTCATATTTCACAGATGGACACCTTTTGCTCCAGGCACACACTACTTGATCTATTTTAGAAATCAAGCACAAGATCCTTAAATATGGCCAATCCACACACACGCAATGCAGGTAATGTATGCAGAAGTCACTTCTGAGCTATTCAACCACTACCTACTGGAAACTACTTCTGTGGGTGCTATGCACCCAGAACTGCAACTAGGGTTTATAGGGCACCTTTGCCATTCCCTCTTCCCCCCAGCAACAGCTCTTTTTCCTCTGTGAAAAAAAACAGGGAAGAAAAAGTGGTACGAGAACCTAGAGATCAATGCTGAAACCTTTGGATTCAGATGCTTTAGAGCCAGATGGTACCAGTGTTTTGGCAGCAGTGGGACATTCTACCAGACAGAATTTGTCCCCAAAATCTAGATTATTTATCTAAAAGGGCACTCTGGCATATAAAAACAATTCAAGGCTATATTTTTATATATGATAAAAAACATCCTTGTTTGCCCCCTTACAGGAATACCAGGAGTCAGATCTTGTCCTGATTTATTAAGGTGAAATTGAAGTGGTATAAATGTGGCAAAAATTTAGAAGGTTGCTAAGATCCTTAACAAAACACCTGATCACAGAGGCCCACTTAGAAAAGAGTTCTCTGACCTCGAGATGTGTGACAAAGCTTAATTGCAAAAGCAATGCAAAACAGGCTGAAGGGAGCTGCAAGACAGGTACAAATAATTGCCAATTTTTAAAAAGTATTTTGCAGAATGTATTTATGGTCCTTCACAATCACTTCAGTATCTCAGGAAAAAAAATCTGAAGGAAAATGGTAAGGTATCAGTGAAAAGAACTGGATTATTCATCTCCTGGGTAGAAACCCAAGTCTCTCCAAGATAACAGGTTATTACACTAGGAGGAGGAGAAAGTCAACCTGAAAAACATCTCCTTCCTTTGAATATCCGCAAGCAAATGCGCCACAGTAACATTAGCAGAAAAAGAAGGGGAGAACGTGCAGAGTTTACATTCAATTCTGCCTTTACGTGTTTCACAGCGATACAGGAACACAGGGGTTCACGTTTCAAACAGGATTGGAAATAAACAGTCCCCGATGGAGTCCTTATGACCAACAGGAAAAACCAGCACCCAGAAGACAATGTTGACAGCAGTAAAGTCAGCAACTGGTCCTTTCACCCTTACACACACATGAAGAGGCCCATATGTCCAAACTGGAGGTTTTCTAAAGGAGAAATCTAAAATATGTTTGCATCATTCATATATAGAATACTTCATGCTACAAACATTCTCAGCGAGAGATTTTCCTTAATACTTGTCTACATCTGTCAGCTCATGCTGATACATTCTGTAGTTTTATTTTTATTGATTTTAAATTTTAACAATGTCACAAGTTAATTCACAGGTCTTTAGAAAAGACCAACAGTAACTAAACTATTCCAACATCTTAATGAACCTACTTCACCAGAAACAAATATCACAATTAGTATATTCATAACTAGTTTTTTATCATTTTAATCTGCATGTAATATATGCTTTCTTCTACATCCCCTCCTTCCACCGGAGAGGCAAATAGCTTGTATTTTCCCTTTATATGAGCATCTTCCTGTATCTTCCAGGCTTATAATTTTCTATTCCTATAAGCTATTTTTTTCAGGTAATGGTGATGGTACATGGGGCTTTGCTTTGGAGCCAATTCCACGCTAAATATCGATGCGTAGCTTAATTAAGGTCTAGTAAAGGAAAATTAAGGCTAGGGAGACTGGATTAACAAAACCACAGTGATGATGCAGAATGTGGACCCAAAAATGCATTTAAAAAAATCTACATGTTTTAATGAGTAATAGTTGTGTGTTTTTCTAAACCATTTTGTAGCTATGGCTTCCAGTCATGAAAATATATGCAATCTCATAAAACGTCTGATATTAGCATGCCTCTTCAAGTGCAAGTGAGTTGTCAATAAGACAATTAAGACAACATCAATAATACACACTGCATGTTATTATCTGCTATTCGAAATCTCAGCCTATCCAAAGATTTCTGGAAACAAAGGGTACATCTGACATTGGCAAAAACACTCTCCCACAAGTGACATATGCAATTCTGAATGTACGCAACGGCACTGCTACCTGTAAGGGAAAAAAATAATTGCTTTTAAATACAGTATAAATAACTCCTGCTAATGTAAAACCTGGCTCTATAGAAGAAACTGCTACAATAGAAAATTACCAATCCTGTGCTTAAATCAATCACTTCTATCACATGATCCAAGTCAATAAAAGTACTGAATAAGTGCTATCATTGACCTTAATCAGCCAACAATTGGCACACAGGGATTGGAAATTCTAGTGAGGAAATCAGTTGTCCCTTGTAAATTTTAGGGTTTGGGGGAACCACAGACGTGCAATCTCTCACAATACCTTTCTGTCCAAACTGCACGTTTTTAACAGGAGGAAGGAAGGAGGAACTGAAGTTAAATAAGCAAACTTCCAGCACACTTTTTCAGGTACAGAATTTAACAGGTGCACATGCACTCTCATTTCACAACTGAAGAATACTCTACTCATTACTTTTTTTCTTCTCCTATAACACAGGAACTGTAGCTAAGCATACAACGAAAACAGCCTTCAATGATTTTACTCAGTGGAAATAACCTATCTGGAAGTGAGAGTGATGAAAATTGTGCTGGACAATGATTAATTTGGACTTTAATCCTGATGTCCCATTTCATCTGGAGTTGCCATTAAGCTCAAAAGGAGAAAGAACTACGTAACTGGGACCTAACATTTTTATTTATCCACCTCATAAGCTGAATGTGATTTCAGATTGAACAGAATAGATTTCCCTGTAACTAATGGACCAGATATATTCATACAATGTCCTTTTATTGATTTTACTTTTTTCTACCTATTGTTTGCATTTTCCTTTGAAAAACATATAAATGTCGTTACGCTGTAGATGTCCTTTACAATTATTATATCATTCACTGTTTCTTAACAAAAAATACATGCTTGGCTACAGTGCACTTTCTAATGAAAGACTCCCCACTAGCCTAACTGGAGTCTAAATTGTTAGAACATACTGTACATTTTGGGAGAAACCGAAGAAAATTAGACCCCTTTGGAATTGGTTTGTTTGGTTTTTAAATATGCATCTTTAAAAATTTAATAAGAGAAAGAAATGGCTAAAGGACAGACTTCATTTTAGACACTTTCTAAACAATAAGCCTATTTATATAACTGATCACGTAACGAATTTCTAGGCACTTTAAAGAATGAAAAGCCTCTCGCATTGCAAGTCATACTTCACGCAGCTTTCAAGTTTCAGAAAATAAATATCCGAAGGGATGCAGCAATGAAAATATATTAAGTGTTTCTAACATACAGTGTTCTGAAATTTTACATGGTATCTTAAATAACCACAAAAACTTTGTCAAATATCTAAGGATAAGTATGTGAGCAACTTTAAGTGTATTGTCTTTGTTTACTTTTTTTTTTTTTACTCTTCCTTGATTTATATTTCAATATTTTGTTCCTAAGTTATGATTATGCAAAATACAATTTGGTTTGGATGACTATTTGGAATGTTTACAATTATTTAATAGAATTTACTTAACTATTTTGAAACCAAATGATGTGTTGAATTAAAGAAGGTTCAACACTCAAGTAGCCTTCATGTGATCATTTTTCAGCATATTGCACTGACAGCTGAGGGGAGCACATTTTCATTTGTACAGTGTGCATGGTACTCCACCAGGTTGCACTGATGCAATACGTGATTTTAGAATCTTTTCACAAAAGGACAACTTTCTTTCATAGAATCAACATTCAATTTATCTATCATTATGGTAGCTACCAGGTGAATGGAGGCAGAGGTTGAAAATAAAAATGTAAAGCTATACTGTTATCTATAAAACATATACAGAACTAAAGGTACAGCTTACACAGTACGAGGCAATGATTCAGCTACCAGATTCAAAAACATTTTCAAATAAGCTTGCACGCAGGAGCAGCCTTCAGAACAGTCATATTTATGCACAGCCAGCTTTTGCCAAAACAGTGATGATCTCAAGTTTTTCAGCTCTTCACCACAACTAAGCCTAAGGGTGCAAGAAAGGGGCGAGGTTTATAAAGTAGGAAGCACCCAGACATAAGTATCTTTGACAGAGTAAAGCTTCCAGCAGAATCTCAACCAGGTGCAGCCACTTTCATTAGCCAAGCCTGAGATTACTCCCATGCTGACTATCAAGTCCTATGAAAATATGAATTATCTGCATGCACCACAGCAGTGTTCATCCACACACTTTGCCACTGCTGGACATCCTTCTCGGGATTTCAAAACTGTACTCGTAATTACCAAAATTCTCTGAGAACCTACATACATAAATACCCAAATATATTTTTGTAGATTTGATTTTTTTTAACTTGACTGCGCTGTTTAATTTCCTGTTAAAAGGGAAACATTTCTTCCAGTCTTACAGATGGGACAAGGCAGAAGCCTGGGATTTCCGAGGCATGCTGGAAAGGTGCTGTGTTAGGACTTTCATCTCTCCCTTTTGGTTTCTACTCAAATGTGTCACTTCTGGTTGCACAATCAACAGTCAAAGCAAACTAGCATCCATTGCTCAGATTCAAAACCCAGTTACCAACTGGAACCCACTGCATATTTCCAACTGAAATTCTTAGGACAGTTTTGGAAGCCCAGCCTTAACTGAACTCAGGGTTTGGGGTGGTTTGTTTGTTTAAATAAAGGAAAAGTTCAGATAAAGGGCTTAAATTCCCTATGTAAGGCAGCCATTCTGGGAAGACCTTAGCCCTTGGTAGTGGAAACTGAGTCACAATCTCACAAGCTCCTTCCAGGATGGAACATGCAAATACAGCTTAGGAGATTTCACTATCACTGAAGTCAAGGCTATCCCTTTGATACTCAAAGTCTAAAATAAGCCTGAGCCAAATACTGCCTTGTCATGAATAAACCAAGTTCAGATATTTAATCAAATTTGCATTTCTGTGTGATGGAGCATTTACATTATGGCTATCACCGTGATAGCAAAGCATTTAGTCAGTATGGCATCTCTGACTGCTACTGTGAAGAGTCAGGAACTGTTCTGTCTGCAGGTGACAACCTGAGGGGCTCTATACAAATCCAGGTATGGCCAAGCCAGAACTGACAGCAGGGCTGCCTAGAAGAGCGTTGGAGGGTATCCTAGAGCTTGCCTGATCACCTGAAATTCAGAGGCATTTTTCTGGTACAGAGAAGGTGCCACGTTGTGCCACTGAAGAAAAAAGTATGTCAGTCTACTAGCGTTAAGCTTTTTGAGTAGGGAGAGTTTTCTCAGGGTATCACAGGAACGACTGATGCTATGTCCACAAGGAGCACGAATTAGCACACGGTCCATGGGGGGAGCAAAGCTGACAATTCTTTAGCTCCTTTTGGAAGATGCAATCTTGGTTCCAGTAAACTCAATGGAAAAAGTCCCCATGATTGAATGGAGCCAAGATTTCTTGTTAGACTATAAAACCAACAAGGAAAACAGAGGCAAGAATTTTACTTAATCACTCCTTATGCACTTCAATAAGGAGACAGTCTAGTCCTCCCTGTTATTATCAGGGTTCACCTAAGGACAGGAATCTTCTCTGTTTTATTTCAAACTGTCTTAGGCACATCTTTGTTTTCTTCCTTTCTTTTAATGGGAGAGCAGAAACCCTGAAATCTGGGGGCTCGCTCAGATTCTAGCTTCTCTTGGTGGGTCTGTCACACAGATGAAAACGGACTGCAATTTGCTGCATAACCTATGCTGTGTCCCCAGCTGCAGTAGCACTGCATGGTTTCATGTAAGTGACATGTCACAGTCAATAGCAAGTGTGTCAGCTCACTGACAGGCACACAACGTGTGACACCATCCTCCAACACCACTCTCTTCTGCAGCCTCTGCCTCTCAGGGAGAGCGTAAACAAGACTTGGTAGCAAGGAGTGCAGAACAGGCATTTTACGGGTTTTGTCAATGTTGTGATATGCAGCTGCTTTGGAAAAGTATTACCGCAACCAAGTGTCAAATGTCACTCATGTTTCCACCATGACTGCGAACACGGTATAGTGCATAAAAACCAAACGTGCTAGTTAAACTATGTAACTCCTGAGCAGTGCCCTCCATTAAATGTAATTGCATTATCTGACAAATAATCAATGTTCAGATGACACTCAAGAGTCCTAACTGCTAATCCTGGGCTGAAACTATCTGATATTTGCCTTCTTCCTGAAGTTTTATACTGTGCCTGTGCTTCAATATCAGCCCCAAAGGAGAAGCAGCATCA
The DNA here is from genome assembly GCF_000690835.1 of Fulmarus glacialis. NCBI lineage: Eukaryota > Metazoa > Chordata > Aves > Procellariiformes > Procellariidae > Fulmarus > Fulmarus glacialis. Next base: position 29,148 of record NW_009193923.1, read on the forward strand.
CAAATAAGGTCCTGGCTTCCAATATGAATTTGCTAATAGTGCCATTACAGAGATGAAGAACATAATCTGGTTTTGGACAAAAGAGGGCTCTTAGCCTTTGGTGGACAGAATGACATGGCACCTTGCTTTGTATCATTACTTAAGACATTTAGCATGTTAATTTTTCATTCTGTTAGGCTTAATTCTTCAATATTTGGTATAGATCCCTTATTTTACCAGGAGTTCCAACGAGAAGGGAAAGTGCAGTGACTTTGATATCAAGGTCTGCAAAGAAAATTAAAATAGCAAATATTAGTTCAGAACAACCTGTGAGAGTGTAAGAGCTATTTTATATTGCTGCGGACTGCTCTGATCTGAATGCATAGAGGATAGCGTTCTCCTGGGATACAATAAAAGACTTTCCTCCTGTCCTTTTTCCACCTTCCCCTTCCTCACTTGGGCCTCCAAGTTGGGCCCTCCATGGTCCGCAGCCCCTACGTCCCTGAGATGCTACCTTAGGAACATGGGAGCGAGTACTGGAACTCAAGCTCCTGCCTCAGTCCTGGCCACTCACTACACATATTTGCTGTCTTCATCACTTGTGTGTGGTGGCATAAAACTCCTTAGAAGCCCTCTGCCTTCCACACTTCCTCTCCTGTAGCCGGTAAGGGCCCAGCCAGTCTACTCTCACAGGATCTGCTTCAGAGACCCAGCTTCGTTAGCTTCATAGCCAAGAGTGGTCATGGGGGATGGGAATGGCCCTGTTGCTTTGGGTGTCTGAAGTAGCTTTGCTATGGAAAGGAGATGGTGGAACAACGCCAGACAAGCCTTCGTGGAAAGAAAAAGAAAACGAGAAGAGCTTTCCTACTCTTCACAAAGAAGCAAGGTTCTGTGACATGAGCTTAATTAACATTTACATGAATGCTGTATTTGTTTATATTTAATACATCTTTTTATAGATATAATTCAAGACCACAGCTATTCTAAAGCATGAAAAGCAAGTCTTTCTTTGAACGACATTTTTAAAAACTACTATTCCAGCCAGTTTAAAAAACAATTATGAGACCACACATGACTTTTGAAATCATATGGATTATTGATGGGAGCAACAGAGATTTTTAAAAAAAAAAAAAAAAAAAGTAATATGGCTCATTGCAGGTTTTCAAAACACTGTAACACCTAACTCCTAAACTAACAGAATTGTGACCAGAATTTTCCACTATTTTGGCTTTTCCTAACTTCAGAGGACCTGATTCAGCACAAGCACATGGTTTAACACTTGACATCCAGTTTTAGCAAAACAATTAAGCACATCTGTCGATACCACTGATTCCACACTAATTCAGGATCAAATGCTACTACAGAAATGCTCAGTATAAGATCAACTGAAGCAGTATAGGTAGAGTCGTAACGCTGTACTAGTAAGCTTTTGCACTGAACAGCTTTAATTGACATTCTTTACATGTATGTGAATGTCATGTTTATAAAATCTGAAAGAGGGCTCACGAAACAAATGATAAAGAGCCACAAACTATTCACAGCTGAAGGAACATACAATCTTCCCCCCAAACACTAAAGAATCCCTAAGAGCTACAGAAACTTTTGTTAACATACAGCCTTCCTTAGAAAATTTAAACATGTAAATCACAGAAACGAAAGTATTGAGCCTAATAAAAAGATGAGATCATTTTAAAGTTTTCTTATTCTTTTTTCAAAGATAAGCATATTTAAGCCTTCTATAGGTACCTTCACATCATGCACTTATAAGACAGACATACAAGCATCCTATAAAATACTAAAATATTATTCAGTAATTATTATTTACGTTCTCCTTGTGCCCTAGCCAAACTCTGCATACACCTGCTTATAGAAGGATGGGGCACCTGTGCCCAGGCAATAGGTGTTTCAGTATGGACTTCAACTGGAGAACAGCAAGCCCTAATAGAATAATAGGTACCTGGGTTACCTAATCGAAGGGTTTAAGTGTTGGCAATATTGTTGATAATAAACTAATAAGTTAGAAGAGCCTTCTTCACCTAGATGTCCAGCAATGATTGGACTAAATAAGGGCTGAAGATTGTTTAGAATTAATGTTGTTCACATTTAAATACAAATTATCTTAGTAGGGTTTTGCATATTGATTGTGCACTGCTGTTAAGTCCTCTTATTTCTACAGAAATAAATGATCCCTACTCAACATATAAAAGCTGTCCTAGTACTAAATAATGATCTCAACAGGGGGCAAATCCTAAATGGAAGTAACTGGAGGGGACTAAATTCTACACTCTGCAAGTAGGCAGCCAAGAAACACCTAGGACCCAGAACAAGGTACAAATGGTTTCCAAGCCTAGCAGAACATTTGATTTAACAAGGCTAACTTCCATTTTACACAGATGATGCTTTCTGAACAGATCTGTACAAAACAGACACACATGCATCCTAACAGAGGATGGAAAGAATTCAAGAGGCTCCTCCTCCTTTATTTTTTAACCGATTTCCTATTTCAAAGAAGAAGAGATTATGAAAGGAGGAAAAGTTGTCTTCAAATCCAGCTTGAAAAGGCATGTGCAATACTCCTCCTCGCTTTATCTGCCAGCCCTGTTTCTCCTGACAACATGTTTCCCTAGCACTGTGGCAACCCACAGAGAGATCCTGAGAAAATTTTTTGTAGTTAGACTCCTGCTCTGGTACATATACATGTAGCTGGAAGCGTGCTGAAAGCCAGTGCTTCTCCTTTAATTTATCTTTGGTTTACTCTATTTTGTTCAGCTCCACCACCAGCATCAGAGAGAAAGGTGGAGAGATTATCGGCACATTAAAAAAAAATGCAAGGGCATTTTCATTAACAAATCAGAAACTATAAAATTGTACCATGATTTTTTTTAAATAATAAAACATTTGCTTCAGAATAAATATAATTAAACCAAGAATAAAAGTACAATTAGTAAAAGATATATGATGTGTCATAACAACAAGCAATAATAAAAACTGAGGACTTGTTTGTAAACCTGTATTTGTAAAGGAGCAACATAAAAAAGAGGGTCTTTCACTCTGATAAGTAATATTTTATTTGACTCAAATATATGAAACACGTCTTCAAAAGCCCAATCTCCCAACAGAAAATCTCGTCAAAGCAAAGTATACCCAGAAAAATAGTCCCCGTCTGATTAAAAACATCGATATCTCCTGAAAAAGGTACATGAACAAATGTCATACAGTTGAAGAATATGTAGCCAGACTGTTTTTACAGAGGCATCAAATCTACTTTAGATGTTCATACCAGCTACAGAGCAATGAAAACTGTGTTATATTACAGACTATACATGTGTAAACAGTTTTCAAATCCAGCTGTTTTTATTAAAAATGTAAATCATAAATTGCAATACCTTTCCCAATGACACAGAAAAAACCTGCACGATAATTTGTTTCTTTCCACCACAGAAGTTATCTCATCAAATGCAAGTTATGTCTAACTTAACAGTGGATGTGAATTCACTGCAAAAGTTGTATTCGGTAAGTAAAAGGTTAATAGTGTGATGTCAATGAGTTAGTATCATGACGTGTGAAGTAGCCAATCAACAGTTGGTGTTTGAAAGGGGCTGGGATATCATATTTATAAAGCAGTATTTTTTTCTTGCTTGTGTGATAATGACTTCGACTAGAAGCAAGCTAAATTGACTCATCCAGCTCACACCTGAAAACAAGATTCTGAATCACCGACAACTATGGACCCGGTCATTACAACATTCATTAAGGTCTTCAATTAGTGAACTCAGTGGTGAATGTTGATCATAAAAAGCACTGAAAAAGTATTTGCAAGTTGGGCCCTGTGAAATTCATGATTCTCTAGGAGAAAGGCTTTCATTTTTCAAAGGGTACCCAAGGGTCCCCATTTCTCATCTATATGATAGGTTTGTGGTGGCAACTGAGTGACACTGAATGAAGGCAGAAAGTCAGGCACTGCGGGAAACGGGAGAGGGAGGGAAGCTCTGGGTGCTTGTCCAAGGCCCCTCTTTATTAGTGGCAGAAGCCCCCTGGAGAGGTGCAGTGCCTCCTCAGACTGCCTGAGTCTGTATATTCATAAAGCAGCCACCAACAGGCACAAACTTGGGCCGTCCCCAGAATAGCTCTTTGCCACTTACACTGTAAAGCAAAATAAATTAAAACCCAAACTAATTCAACACTCATCACAAACACCTTTTTTAAAAGAATTTAGGAGTTTGCATGCAAAGGGTAACCATCAGCCAATATTTTACTCCTAGGATTTTACTATGGTTAACCTACTAAGGATCTGATTTTATACGTTCTTCATGTGCAAAATTTCTATGGGTGCCAGTGGCAGTAAAGGTATATAAGGGTTGCAGATATATCCCCAAATCCACCTCAGCTGTAGGAAGAAATCTCGCAGCATTGCTAGATCAGAGATCAACTCAGCCCAGTTCTAAATGATTAAGATGGTTTAACCCAATACAGCAGGTATTTACACACAGGTTAAGGGACTAACCTCAAACCTTTGAAAGTCAACTACAAGGTGCTCAAGGATTTCCACGGACTTTGAACCCGCCCCTAAGAAATATTCTGGCTAGCATTTTTTGTACTATTATGACAGAGGGTAGTATCTTGTCTATACCTGACAAGTATATATAAAAAACACAGTATAATTTTTAAGATCAAATTAGAGAAACACTATTGATGTAGTTTAGGTCTTGTAAAAATCAAAGTTGCACAAAAATTGAAGACCAATAAAAATGTTTCCATGAGTCTTTTTTTAATCCCATTGAAAACAATTTTTCGTTGTAAACATTTTTGCTAGCCAAGCACTGCAGCATTGTGCAACTGCATGACAGCCAAAGAGAAACTGATGAAAAGCTGACTAGATTGATTTCATTTTTCCAACCGGAGTGAAATACGTAAAAGGAAATAACAAAATGGTGAAGTTATTTTTATATATAAAAAAATGTTCACATTTAATAAACTCACATGGAAACTGCACAGCCAATGGTAAGTGCTTTTGAAATATATCTACCGATCCCTTCAGATCTGCATGGAAACGAAGGCAACAGTGGGTTCAATCAGCACCTCTCCCCCTCCTCCGGAACTACAGAAACTCTCTCTCTGCTGGAAGAATCAGATCTGAGCCTGCCCAAACTCCGTATCGCCCATTCCCTCTCCCCCCCGTGACCTCCCAGGTTTCTGTGTAGAAGTCTGGCAGGGGGTTACTACTGGAACTCAGAGCTATATTTATTCCCTTGGCTCCCATCCATCACTGTTGCAGAGCCGCCAGAAGGGAACCAACCAATACAACATGGGATCTGCCAGAGTTGTGCTGCCAGAGAAGTTAAGAATGAAAGACAGAGGAGACAGAAGCTATCAAAATGAATATTTCTGTCTCTAAGGAAAGAAGGGTTTCCTCCCTTTGCGGATCTCCTTTCTACAGATTAAGACTTTTTTTTCCTCTACTTTTTAAGAAATCCCAACAGAGAAACCTGCCAGTTCCATAGGTCTTTTACATCTCACATGAGTTTCTTCATGAGGGAGGGAGCACTAACAACGCAGTATACCTTGCATCTTGAAGGCATTTGTTGGCATTTCTCTCCGCCTTACAGTACTACCAGATAGAGTGCCATCCACAAGCTCTGCACTGTATGCAGGTCCAAGGTCCTTGCAGTGGAAAGGTCTAAGCGTGCACCCGTTACACCTCCTACAGCTAGATACTCAGTGCTCAGGGGTATATAGGAATCAGTTCTGTTCAAACACATAATCCACTGAACAAAACAATGGCAACAAAACTCCATTTTGAGACAAAAACTGACTTTTATAATCACTGGATTATGAACTTTATGAGAAAAGTATAAAGCTGAGTAAGGAACAATTTTCCCATATCACAAATACTTTGAAGACTTCAGAATTTCCTCTTGTTTCCCACTGGGACTAACCTGATACCTTTTGCAACTTTTCAAAAGGAAAAGCCAGCAAGACAACATTAAAAATATGAATACTCTCACCACATCATACTTAGCAGCACAGGGTGCAGGACTCTGCAACAGAATCAAGTTGCACCCAGTCTCTCACATCACGCTTGAGTACCCAAGCCAAGAGTCAGTCCTCTTCTGACCCACTGAATAACTAAATGATTATTTAAATTAGAATAGCCTGAAGCAGGAACTTAAAAAGACCCACCCTGGAAGAGCCAAAGTATGGTTATTAGAGCACTCACCTGGGATGTGAGAAACTTGATTTGAAGAAGCTGATTCAAATCAGATATCAGAACAACGATCTGAATCCAGCTCTCCAGTGACCCAGGTGCATTTCATAATCACCAGTCCATAATGAAGTGCAGAGATGCAACTCTTTCATTTTGAGCAGAAATTCAATTGTGGACCTGAGAAATCCTTCAAAGATACAGCATGTTGATGCAAACTAATGAACTGGCATTTTTCAACTGCAATAAGAAAATTCCAGCTAGTTCTGGCCAGAAACTATACTTCTATATTTGGAAAGCACCTAGCATGCCAAAGACACTACCAAAACAAGCAATAGATTGAAATTCTAATCCAGACATGGTTGTGGATTTCCTACTCTCATTTACCTAATAGCGTGTCCATTTATTGCATACACGTGCATATAGCTTTGTGTATTCAAGTAAAAGAAAGATGCTTGAGCATTTGTTCTTTAAAACAATCAAGAATATTTTAAAATATCTGAGCTATTTCAGAAGAAATTTTATGGTAAAATCCAAAGAAGGGAGTAGTTAGACCTGGAAAGTTTTGTTAGCTGGTATTATGGTACTAATAAAGATGCTGGGTTATCTTCTACTAGTTATTTTATTAGCCCTAAGAGCAATTACACTCCTATGGCAAAATCTCAATGAATCAATGAAGAAGAGATCCCTTAAAAAGGTAGTAAGTAGTCATTTTATTATACAATTAAATTTTGGGTAGCCTATAACCTTTGCGATTTTTAAACTCAAAAGGTTGGATTTCTTTTTGTACTTGAAATAATGAAAAAAGAAAAAGTTTAATGAGGATCTCTTTTTGAGAACATCAGGCTTTACACTGAGTTTACAAACAGTAGAGTTAGGCAATGTATTTCTAGTGAAACTAGGAATCACATGAGACTTACCTGGTATGGAAGGGAAGTTTTACCTACTGACTTAGTCCTACCCCAAATGAAGTAAGAGGAGCAGAATTGGATCCTAGAAATCGCGTCAAAATCAACCAAAATTTTGGTAACCTGTATGCACTTTCCTCTGAGAAGAAAGACCCGTCATTTTCCTCAAAAATGTGGGGTATATTCCAACAAAACAAAGGTTCAATGAAAAGCTACTTGTAGCAGCAGTTTCAAAACTAGTATTGGTTTCCAACATCAAGTCAACCCTTAACATTCAAAAAACTTAGAAGTCATCACATATACTGAAACCCCTGAAAACATTCATGCAAACCCTTGAGAAATTTAAAAAAAAAAACCCACACAAAAAACCCCACACAACCAAAAAAAAAAACCAAAACAAACCACCCACCAAAAACAGAGAGAGCTTGTCTACACGCGGAGTTTTTTCAGAACTGTTCCAGCACTGATATGGTTGAACCAGGGCAAACACCTATCAAAAATCCCTGGCCACTAGAGTAGAAAGCAGTTTCTGCTTCTCCTGTCAATTATAAACTAACGCCACAAAAGGCAAGATTTCTCCCTAATTCACTCGATTGACGTTTCACTGTCACATCACTCCCTTGAATAAAACTGGTATCAAAACCAAATTTTGCACTGCCCTATGTTTTAATATTTCTATGGACCCCTGTAGAAAAACCGTGTGTAGATCTAGAGAGACAATGTTAACAAACACATATGAAAATAAAATGTAAACATCCATGCGGAGCTATCAAAAGAAATGTTCAGAAATTAACATCCAGCCCACCATGTTAGCCTTTGTTAATAGAAACCTGACTTTACACCTCCTTGCTTTCTTCACCCTAGCTCTCACATGCTCTTTCTCAAGAAACAAACCTAGGCTTCCCCTGAACTCATTTATCCTTTCCTTGCTGGTAATTTATTCCATATGTTTATTATCCTTTGCATGAAGTAATTCTGCCTGAGTTTCCTATTTACCCATGCTTTTCTAAATTTTAGATTAAAGGGACCTATCTATATCTATCTACATCTACCATTGATATTCCAGTGACAAGATTGATAGTAACAATGTCTGCACAAATCTATGGAGACCAACTTATGAGAGTGAAATAAAACAACGTTAATAGAATATGCTATCATTTAGAAAAATAAATGTAAGGCCAGCCTGGCAACCTAGCACAGTGCTATTGTGGGGGTTACCAGGGCTAATTCCCAGATCAGCAGGGGCCAGGACTATGGAGGAAGCAATACACATAGCCCTGTTGTGACCAAGCAGACTGTGGTACTTGATAGCAACCCCTTTATAGCATCGATGAGCTCAACAGGGCTGCCGTCCTCCTCACAAAGAACCACAGTGACTGCAGCAGAACATCCCAAAGGCATAAAAAAGGAGGAAAAGTTTGTAACAGCACTTATCACAGTTAAAAAAACCAACATAAAAGAAACTATAACGAAATTCACATGAAGGCTGAAACAAGCTTATTATGAAAGGAAGGATCAGGACTGCCATTTATTCCTTTGCACCACGATACCCTGATCCATTTGAGGTTGATGGCAAGGAAGGCTCCCCGGGACAGCCCTGGCTGCCCGGAGGCAGAGCAGGGGCCACGGGCAGCGTCCCTGCAGCCAACCTCCCCTGCGCCCCTACTCAGGCCATAGGGGTGAAAGTCAGCTCATACTCTCCTTTTTCTTCCCCTCTCTTGCTTCTCCTGTTCACAAAACTGAGGCAAGGCCAAATTTTCCCAAGTAGCCTTTCCCTGGCACTGTAGGTAGCCCACTTGGGATAACCCCTGCCTGATCTTCACCGACTTCCACCCTCCCGGCAAGCACTCAGTCCCTCTGGATGTCCGAGATGCCTGCAGCTGGACAGTTTAAAACTAATGCATCAAAAAGGAGGAACTGGTTTGAAGAAGCTAGCTCTGTTGCTTGCCCCACCCTGTGGGAGTGCTATCGAAGCCATCATCATTATTTTCAGGCACTGCTACCTGCAGAACTCTCTGTTAATGTCCTACCACAATAGGCAGCGCTGCTTTTTTTCATAACATGACAAATACTTGTAAGGAATTACCTAATTTTGCTTTTGGATATACGAGTCTGGAATACTGTAAAGCACAATGGAGAAAAGATCAGATACTAAGGCTGCTGTGGCTATTTCAGTTCTGTTTTCTTCATCTGTGTTTAAAACAGTCAGATTATAACAAAATTGTTTGTCTTTAATATAGTTCAACTTGACCTGATGAACCCATCTCTTTAGAAAACAATCTCACATGGAGTATTTAGATTAAGACCTCTAAAAAATAGTGACTTTAAAATACTTTCAAGGCCCCATCTTACAATTTTTTAAAAACACAGACAACTAGGCTAATTGTAATTACTCCTCTATAATTCTTTTGCTTTTTTGATGCATCTGGTTATCTAGCAAGATGCACCTGAAAATTAGAGCAAATTTAAATATAAGGGAAAGGTGCCAAATTCAGAATACTGGAAGAATCTTCCCTCTGGGACCATGTTTAGTCACAGCATTGGTGCAGTTGGGCAGAGGCAACGCAAATCCCCCCTTGCTACTCTATTCCCGTGACTCTTTCCTGATCTGGATCTCTGCTACCTCTGAAAAGATGCTTCAAATCTCTCACTCAGGGCTTGGCTTCGTTGCTTAACCTGCCAATAGGAGTGAAAATGTCACAGCAGTTATTGTGATCCACTCAGATTTAGACAGACACTAGTCAGTTATTTCACGTTAAGCAACAAACATTCATCAGATCATTACAATTTTCACTTGTTTCTATCCAAGGTCAGATTCTGATCAGTGACTTGGTCATAAAAAGTTCATACTCTGTATTCGGCCACACAACTGGAAGCTAGAACTGCACATCCGTACAATAACCCTAAGATCATCCAATTGAGCATCTCTGAATTATCTTACTTTTATATATTTTCTTTCAGTAGCTCATCCTTTTTTCCTCTTCTGCGAACATCTGTGCCCAGAGTGTCTTCACTAGAGAAATTTGGATTTCCATCTACTGTTGCCAGAAATAAGTTTATTCATGTTTCTATAAAAGAAAGAATATGTATTCTATTTTTTCATCTATGTTCTCCTTCCCTGAATCCAAATGGCTTGCCCCTCCGAAACAGACACACAAAATGCCTCAAAAAAGACGGGGTAAAGAATAAGGCAAAAAATGAAAGGTGTGAATGAGAGGATAGAAAAGTGGCTTTTCACGATTGTACTGCTTTTAGCATTTTGAAGAGCCGATATAGATCTATTCAGGTATCTGAGAGAAATTCAGAAATTAAAATTTAAATTTACTTACAAATCCTATTAAAACACACTAAATCAGAAGATACTAAAAAGCTTTAATTGTCCTCATTCAAACCAGAAAAATAAATCTATTTATGGCTTTCTTTTCCATTTTTTATAAAGTTCATATAAATCCATGCGCTTTTTTTATGCCTTTTTTTTTTTAGTCAAGACACTCTAAAAACACCTGTGCAATTCAAAGCCAAGTTTAAGCAAAAATCAACATTTGGAAAAATGACTTCTACTGATTTTCCTACACTTGATGAAACTTGTGCTTCCCAGGGAATAAGCACAGCCCATTTTAATGGACTAGTGGATTTTCTACATCTGTTCTAATGCAAATCTCTTTGGTCACCTAAGACTCCCATGGTGCGTAAACAACCTAATGTGTCAGCTTTCTGTACTGAAGATCACAATTTCTGATCTCAGCACTGTCTTGATTGCTGCAAGCAAAACAGTGGTACTGATGTTGCAACTTCCAGGCTACTCTCTTCTGATAATGAATGGGTTGGGTTATTGGCCTCTAGCATGGACAAAAATATGACAATCAGCCTCTTCATTATATAAAAGTCTACAGTGAAGACAGTGCCAGACAACTTGCTGAGTATTAGAGCTCAAATATGTTCAGAAGTCGAAAAGCCCGTAGAACAATTCCTTTTTCTTCTTTACAATTGATAAAGTCATAGTCAATTTATTAGAAGTGTTTTAATACAGCATTTCCATCGTAGCAACTTATATTTTCAGGAACTCATTTGCAAAACACAGCTTTAGCATGCAAATATTTTAGATACATTCCCTGCAAATGTAATAGAGAGACTAACCCTTCTTACATCTGCAGCTGTTAATTGTCATCGTTTGAACAGCAAATGAAAACAGAGTTTAAGCCACTGGCACTTTAAAAAAAAATCATACTAAATCTCATTTACCTGCAGTGATAGAAATTCAAAGTCACAAGCAAAATCTGAAGACAGAGCAGATATGAGAAAGTGCACCCAACTGCAGGGTTTAGCAACTGTACCAAGACTCTCTTCTAGTGCACATTCTGAAACAGCAATCGATTCTCTAAGCACTTGTTACCAAACTGGAGACATTTTCTTTCTACAACATTCTGAAAACTTTAAACAACTCATTTATGATTCTTTTCTTCAAAAGATTAACAGCACATCCACTAGAAGATGAATTAAAAATAAAATTTAAAAAAAAGGATAGCAGAAAGGGAAAAACAGAACAGACTAGGACAAACATCTCAAGCTATTTACAAATTTTTTTGTAATGACTAGAAATCATAAAGCCCTCTTTAGCTGTCTAACTTAAAAAATAATAATAACAAAAAAACCCCAAACAAGCCAAAAAAATGCATCAACTGTTGACTGAACACAGGGCCTGATTTTCAGAGCTGCTGAGCACCCACAACTCCATCTGAAGTCAGTGGAAGTGATGAGCGCTCAGCAGCTCTGCAAATCAGGCCCAAACTGTACAGGGGTCTACTAGCAGCCTAGCAGAAGTAGGGAAGTATTTAGGGAAGGGTTTTTGTTGCAGAAACGAGGAGGTTCAAAGTAATCTGTCAAAGAAGTGCTGCTACATTCATGAGTCATAAAGCTAGCTAGCTCTCATCTATGGGAAAAAAGTTAATTCATAGGGCTCATAGGGCTTGCATTTGTCAAGGAGCAGGACGTCAATGCTATCATTATCAGGCAAATCAGCCAGGCGTTTAATGGTAGAATCAGGAGACATTTGCTCTCCACTATCAGAATGACATCATAACTAAAGCAGCCTTCGGCGAGGGGGGAGAGCCGGGGCAAGGCTTGGGCTGCACGCAGACTTTGCACTTCTGCTCGGCTCGCCCCACCGATCGCTGCTCCCCTTCCCCAGGAGGCGACACTTGCAGCTGCCTTTGCTCCACAACTTTGTCCTCACAGCATCTGAAACACCAGCATCTGATTTTACAAAATACTTCTAAATCTGCCTGATCCAAAATTGCGATATTGCAAGCCAGCCACTCGGTTAGGAGGGTATAGGTTTTACATACAAGCTACGAATTCACTCGAAAAATTTCTGGCATTTTTAATTACTTCAGTCATCTTCATCTTCCGTCAAATGGGGGGGACACACACATTAAAAAACTAGTTGTCTCTATGATTTAAGAAGTAACAGCTTAGTTAACTAGGTCGATTTTTAAGCATACACAAACACATACACATACAATCTTTGAATATTCTGAAGTATTTAGTGATGATCTATTTGATGATCAGAAACATAACAGCAATACACATTTCCCTTCCACAGTAGCTGTAATTATACAACTCAAACAGCATGAATTACAAACTGTTAATCTATTTTCTTTAAAAATATCACTACAGGTACACAGGCATGGTACAAAAGCCTCACCTTGTATAAAAACTGTGAGGGAAAAAGTTATGAAAGCAGACAGAAAACCTAAAATCCCTGAGGCTACAAAAAAATCCCGCTATTGAGAAATAACCCAAGAGACCACAAAGGGAATGTACAGCTTTCAGAAGCACTTCTCATCTTATTTGCACTTAACCTATTGATGTACTTATGCAGGTCACTTACTTTTCGGATATGTTTGAACCCTTTATAATCATGCAGATCGCCGCGGTTTTCACTTGGGCTTTTGGTTTTTTTGGTTTTGTTTGTTTTTTTGCAAACAAGTTTCATTTAAAAAAGATCCAATTATGCAAATCTGCTCCCGGATAGGTAGTGAATATTCAATATGACGGTGATACTGTAATAGTTCAATGCAACGCACTGTACTGGACAGATTTATGAGGCAACGTCACTACTACGCTCTGGTCCTCGCTGAAGCATCTTGAAGTTAATTAAAGCTGCAATGTCCACTTTTCCAGCCACCCTCCTCATTCAGGTTTACTATTTCAACATCAAACCAGCAAGGGGGCCTCCCCCCTCTCTCCGTACATTTAAGCAGCCTTCCACAGTCAATGAACAATGAACAAAGATTTGAGTGATAGGAAGGGGGGGAGAGAAAAAAGTCTCCACAGGAATAATCAAATCCGGTTTAAACAAGTAAAAATATAGTTTCTAATATTAAACTCGAAAAGAAAACATTCTTCTCCAAGCGAACGTGCAGAGGCGCTTAGCCAACCCCTTCAGAAAGGGTCTAAAAGCAGCCAGTCCTTTTTATTTCGAGCAGTGAATGAGCCCAAACAAGGCTTCTAAACTTAATTATGACACTTAAAATAGTCTTTTTCCACATAAGCGGGGAGGCTCGCCGCTGCTATCTGTATCAGCCGGTCAAATCAGCTCAGCAAACACGGCCCCTGTTGGATTTATTTTAAACTGCACGGGCGGGGGGGCGGCGGCGGGG
>NW_009193924.1:0-10131 GCF_000690835.1 Fulmarus glacialis
TGCTGGGTCCAGTGCTGGGCTCCCCAGTAGAGGAAAGATACAAATTTACTGGACTGAGTCCAGTGCAGAGCCACAAAGATGATTAAGGGGCTTAGCATCTGTTATAGGAGGAAAGGCCGAGAGAGAGACGGGACTGTTCAGCCTGGAGCAGAGAAGGCTCAAGGGGATCTTAGCCATGTCTGTAGATACCTGGTGCAAAGCAATGAATAAAAGAGAGCCAAACTCTTCTCAGTAGTGCCCAGTGACAGGAGAAGAGACAATAGGCGCAAATTAAACCACACAATTCCATCTGAACACAAGAAAAAACTTTTTTATGGTAGAACAGGTTGCCCGGAGAGGTTGTGAAGTCTCCATCTGTGGAGATATTTAAAACCTGACTGGACATAGTTGACCCAAGCAACCTGGTCTAGCTGACCATGCTTGAGCAGGAAGGTTGGACTAGAAGATTTCAAGAGGTCCCTTCCACCCTTAATGATTATGAGCATTGTGGAGCTATTAACAGAATGTACTGTGTTTAGAAATAAAACAAAACCACAAAACTTACTTTGAAAAAGACATGAGCCCGTATGCTACCTGGTATTTTTGTTGGTGTACCCGTTAGTCTGTTAAAAGTGACAAAATATGATGAATCTCACGGGATCTTTGAATAGTTCTATGTCAGCTACAAGCATATTATCTTTTTAAGTTCTCTTCTGATGTTCTTTTAAAAAAATTATACTTCTGTTTGATTTCTGTAGTTCACTTTTTTATTCTAGTTCATTATTTCCCCTTTTGGATGTTAATTGTAGTATGTTATGGTCACTATATTAACTAGTTCTTCATTAGTGATGGTCTTATGCTTGAGACCAAGTCAATAGTTGTTTCTTACCATTTTTTAGAAGAATACCACTTTTTTTAAGGATTCTGAGCCTAATATCAACTGTGCTTGACACTTTGTAAAAAGATTTAATTTGGGTAACAGATTGTTAGCTTGTTGCGATGTATTATATATCTGACTTAGAATGGATGACCTTAAAATGTTGTTCTTGTTTTCTATGCTTCTGTAAAACCCAGGAGCCATCTAGTCCTAACTCATTACCCCAAAGCCAGTCCAATCATACCTGTATCATTACTGACGGATGGTCACCTGACCTGTTCTTGGAGACCTTCAGTGAGAAGTCTCTAAACTCCCCAGGCAGTCAGTAATGCTTTGCAGTCTTCAGCGTTACAAATATTTTCATAGTCTTTGACCTTGCTGTGTCATTATTATTGAAATAGCAAGAATTTGTTCTTTGTCCAGTATTTCATGGAGATGGAGAGCACAGTGTCTTTTTTGCAAGAACTTTTTTACCTACTTGAAGGCCATTATTACTTGTTGCACCTAAGTTTTGTTTCCTTTGCCTAAGAAATCCTAACTCTCTTGATCTTTCCTCTTACGTCGAGTTTTTCATACCTTCTAGTCATTCGTGTTACACTCCCATGGACTATCTCTGATGTCTGATTCTATCTTTTTAATTTTTTTTCTTGAGGAGCAATACCCAAAATTGGACACAGTATCGTAGCAGAAGCCTGACTGATGCAGAGTATGTGTATAGTCTCACAACAGCACTGTATTATTGGCTCATCCTCTTGTCCCCTACAGGTCCAGACTCTTAAGATTCCAGATTATACAAAGAGTTAGGACACTGTGGGGAAGAAAAGAGTGGATCTCATAGATCTGTAGTTGTACAAAAAAGACCTCTTAGTCTGTGAGTTCAAAACTTGCTTATTGATGTGTGTCACTAGGCAAGGACCATACAAGAAGTTTTGATCAACAGAATTTGAATGAGTTCACATTCAATCTAGCTGTTCAGTCTGTTCAGTGAAAAAGCTGAGTTTACTTATACAGTGTGATCATCATAGTAGAACAGTTTTCTGAGCCGAGCCTTATTTTTCCTCTGCATTCACTGCAGATTGCCTGACACGAGTTTGTACCTGTAGCTTCCATCACTGCTGCTGTTTCTAGCTAAGGATTAGATTTGGAATTTCATCAGTAGAGTATCTATATACCTAATGATAAATGAGCCTGTATTAATTCATTCTTCCTGAAATGTGAGATATAATTTTTTTTTTTTTTTTTTTTTTAGTGTTTGCATTGGGAAGCAGGGTAAAAGTGTTAGCCTAGTTATTGAAAACACAATCCCACAAATGTTATCTGATTCATTACTTTTGCTGGAGCAGCATATGAAGCTCTGATCAAAGGGCCCACAGTGAAATATATAACATTTAAAATAAATTTTTGATAATCTTTTTTGCATGTGACATTTGGATTTGTATATGATAAAAAAGTGTTCTATAGGCAATTGGCTATTCACTTATTTAGTTGATAAAAATAAGGGGACTCTCTCCCTCTAACACCTTCTGTGATTTTCTGTGATGTTACATCATTCCTTTTGGCTGGATACTCATTGTGTATTTCCAATAGAGACTAATAAGGCTTCTAAAGCTGCATTTATTTATAGGCAAGTTAAATATTCTTTTGTTCTATTCAATTTGTCCATTTTAGGTAAGAAGTTGAATTCTAGCCATTAGGCCTGATTTATTGCTCAGTGGCCTATGTGAAATGAATAAGTGAATATTCACTAATTTCTGGTGCCCAGGTGTTAAAGTTGTATATTAAGAGCTGTAGTAATTTGCATTAATTGGCAAGCTGTCATCAAAGAAATGCTAAATGTTTAAGCAATAATTTTGCAAAATGTTGACGCTCATTCTTATGTCACTTTGAAATCAAAAAGTTTTAAGTATGTGAAACTTGCTGCTAAGTATGTATCAAAGTCTTTTGCTTAACAGGATCAAATTGCTAAATTAGAATGTGAAAACTAGCACTGAACCATTTTACTGAGAAATCCCTCCTTTACAATTATGGCTTAGACGGATTTCATTTTTAATTACACAGAAAAAGAAATCTTGTTCTTTGCTGACATTGTTCTGCCTCTGTTATGGATAAGTAGAACATAAGATACATAAGATTTCATTTTAAGTCTCTTCTCTTCATATTTATTTAAAAGCAATTTTCAGTGATTTTATTCACCTAGTGTAGTCAGTGATAGTCATCAGCAAGTCTGACATGCTTTTAAAAATACGTTGTAGTTATTGATGATAGTATCAATGACATTGTGTGAAATGCAATAAAATCTTGAAAACCTTGATTTACAAATGTTATTAGGAAATTATCTCAATGACTGTCACAGCATATCAAAAAGCATTTTTTTTTTTCAGAAGGGCTACCTCTAGCTAGCAATTTTTTTTTTGTTGCGTTTTTTAAAGGATAATGAAATAGTATTTGTAATATACAAAATGATGGATAGATATAGTGACTTAACACTGGTATTAATCAAAAGCTAAACTAAAACATAAACCATAAGAAAACCTAATATCGGTCTACAGATTTCAGAGATAATTAAGGCCACAGTTTACCTTTTTGTTTCTTTCTGCCTTCACTCTCTGTTAAATTAATTCTTAATATCAGTGTTTATAAACTAGAAATTTCTTCCCATCTTTTGTCTTCTGAATATTTGTAATTATTATTTTCTGTAGATGAGTGAAATAGTAAAACTGATTTTATGAAAAATCAGCTTTTCATAATGTGAATTTTAGGACAGTATAAGAAAATATATGCAGATAGATCTCCCTTTAAAATATGGTTTTGATTCAGTACAAACCTAATTATAATTATGCAGATTTCTTAGAAAAACAGTAATGTAAAATCTTAGTAAAAATATTTCACTGCAGACTGGGTGGAGGTTTAAGGTTATCCAATGCGTACTGAAGCCAACAGAGGATAAGGGAAAGGAAACCAATTATTTGTACCAGTTTTATAAATCTCTCTTTATTGCCTAACCTCTTCAAACAAGAAATGGATTTATCCTCTGTGGAGACAGTAGTATAAATAATGTCATTCTCTGGCTAGAAATGGCTCTAAATCCTTTGATCTGAAATAGGGTTTCTTAATTCTAAGTACATCCTGTTCTAGTATGTGCACTCCAACTAGATTTAAAAAAAATGCAGCTCTAAAAATTCTTGTCAATAAATATGTTTTCTTTAGACCAATTTAATAGTTATAACATGGTACAGTTATTGGTGTATTTAATTTCTAATGATTCCTTTTGATGTTTTGGACTTTTTCTGAAGACTAGGTTTACTTTTTCTTCTTGAACTTGGTAAAAATATTACAGAAGATCTTTAAGTGAAAGATTAATTAATAGGAAAACTGTTTAGTCTATAAAGGTTAAACTATAGTGACTCTAGAAAAAGAGTGGTTTTTTTCTGTGTTCTGTTTAAATTGTGGATAAAGAAATCAAACAGCATATTCACTTTCCCTTGGACATGGCCATCACCTATTGTATTTTTTTGTTTTGTTTTATTAAACCGGTATTGGGGGAGGAGGATGCAGACAACGAAAAAACTGACATAATGAGAAAAAGAAAACAAGCATGAAAATGGCCATCACAGAGGGAAAATTGGGCTATCACAGAAGTTATTAGAGAAGACACTTGATGTGGTCTAATTTACCAAAGGTATGGGTGTGAAGAAATGATAGCTAATGTTTCCTCTGCATATTCAAAGACAGGAGCCAATTCATGCCTGTCAGGCTAACATTTTATAGATTTAAATCATTTCTGTGCAAGATTGTTTTCCCCCACTTTAACAAGAATTTTTTGTTTACTGTCAATTTTACAGTGTTTTGCCCACCCGCCTGCTTTAAAAAGAAAAAAAAAAGTTGATTGGAACTGGCAAATTTTTTTTCAATAAATGTTACTGCCTTAAAATCACCAGTACTGTGCTACCCTGCTGAATTTTGATTAGTTCCTAGATGCTACTGTTTCACAGTTTTGAAAAAGTCCTTTCAAATTTCAGTCCTTCAACAAAAGTGGTTTTGTCTTTACTGTGATCTTCTCAAAATTTCTTCTTTTTCAAAATACTGTGTTTAACATGAGTCACGACTTCTTTTATGTTCTGATAATGTATGCCACTGCAAGGTTATACTTTAAATGAAATGGAACTGGTTGATTAACTCTCCATGACATGCAGAGGTGACTGTCACTTCTCGTAGCCGTCATGTCATCATGAAACTCTGGGTATGACCTCTTGTCAGAGGGGGGAACTTAGGAGTTTCCATGCTGACTTCTACAGAGATGATGACCTTTGGATCCTGGAGATCTTGCTGCAATATGTACACTGTATATTAGTTTTTTCTAGCAGGAATAAACCTAAGATACATCCATGAAATTACAGTTTATTAAATATTGATTTATATATTAAGCAATTTCCACACTGATTATATAACAATAATTGCAGGGGAGAATATTGCCAAAGAGAAAATGTAAGACAATAAAGCAGGTATTTATGAAGGTTCCTACTTTTATCTATTTATGTCTTCTTTTTTGTTAGATTACATAGAAAATACAAACATTTGTTCTGAGTTTTCAGATAATAGATTTGTGCTTTTGTTTATAATTTAATCTAATAGTATAAATTGTTTTTCATAGACTTGCATAGTTTAAAAATATCCTTTGCAAATGTGAAAACTGAATGATAATGAAATAGTTTTTCTCTTCATTATGTTAGGTGAATAGAATTCTCCTTTGGCCAGTCAGTCCTAGGTTTTGGGTTTGGTTGGTATTGCAAGTCAGATCTTCAAACTCGGGAACCGTCTGTGTAAAGCAAGAAAATCTGAATAATTGGTGTCGTCCTCTCTCAATTTGTGCGGGTTTTTTTGTTTGTTTGTTTGGGTGTTTTTTTTAATTATTTTGTTTTTAAAAAAGCCAGCTGATAAGGGGAGGAAACATTGTCCATCTTCCCAGATCAAAAAACCCAGATGATTATATGTAAAGTCATTCATTTGAAACACATTCAAACAAAACCAAAAACCTCTTCTCACTTCTTCTGTAGAAGCTGCACCCTAGCTGGACTTTTGGCATATTTAGGACTCGGACTCATGCAGGGTTTATAAGTGTTATACATTCATGCTTATGCACTTGCTACGCTTTGTTGACTTTTTAAAGTAGGTTTTGAAGCTGACTTAACTGAGTAAGCTTAGTGTCCCAACTGAATATTTGTACTGGTTTCAAACCGCTTATGTCAGCTTGGCTTATTTCTGTGTATTTACTGACACGTGTTAAAATATACAAGTCAGTGGTAGAGCCATTAAAGTGTGTCAATGTGTGAAGTTGAACTGATTTATTAAAACAGTCCAACTTTGTATGTGGACCAGACTTCAGTTTTCTTAAGTATATTCTTTGGATAACTCCCTCTGTGCCACTTGTGTCCCTCCCCACCCCTCAAATCTGTGCTGGTAGTACCAGAACTGAGAATGAAATCATGAATTCAGATATGTACCTGTCAAGATATTTTTGTCCTAAAGTTCAGTTAGGAAAATAAAAAAGTCATCCATTCATTAACCAGCAAATGGATTTTTTTTTTTTTTCCCCAGGATACATATCTAAATTCATTTTGTGCATGTTGGAGAACAGGTTACCTTGTCAAAAGGACCTTGCTTGGAATAAAATTAAATATTAATTTAACTGTATTTTGAAGGCTTATGTGGTAATACTGATATAATTTCAAGAGCCACAGCTATGCATAACTGCACTTTCAGAGTTCTTGTGGTAATATTGAAATTGCCAACGCTGGTTTCAGCGTTTTCCTGGAGCTCTGATCACATTTCTGTCTATGAAAGCCTAGAAATAATAGCCTTACACTTTTCAAATTCCCACAGGCCTCTCTGCTTGATTTCAACATGGACTGTTTTTCTTGCGAGCAGGAATTCTTTGCGCTGGCAGGATATGAGGCAAGGCCAGTAGCTACTTTTGTTCTGTTTTTGAAAGATTATTTTTTATGACTTAATTTATTTCTGTGTTTCTTAGACATAGAAATGTTATGGTAGTCTTGATTTACAGGCAGGGTTAGCAGTCTTCCTATAGCTCTTACTCCTCTGAGTAGTATCACTAAAATCATCTGAATTGTTTTGTGACCAAAGTGTACGCCTGCGGTGAGTGCTTTCGTAATGCTTCTCCCATGACAGCCCAGGTAATAAAGACTAAGTTGCAGCTTTTATGAATTACTGACATAGATTCAAGAACTAATAACAGTTCTGAAATTGAGAGGCTGCATCACTGTTCCTTAAAGTTTGAGCATGATGAACAGACTCCCATTTAAAAAAAAAAAAAAAAAGGGGCGGGGGGGGGGAGGAGAAAAAGAACTTAGATTTCTTTGTCCATCAGTGAGCTAAAACCATGCCTATGTCTGTAAAGTACATGCACTGTGACTAGCTGTGCTTCTCACAGTCACATGATAAACAGTTGTGACACGGGGAGAAAAGAATTTCATGCCCATTTGAACGCCTCATTTGCTTTTTGCTTGCTAAAGTGTTTCATCAGGTCTTATTTAAAGGTTCTATAATTCTGAACACCTTCAAGAAACTGGCAGATCAGTGTGTCTTCCCTTCAAATGATGCATTTCTTCCACAAAAATTACATCAGCCCAAATACAAAATAAGCAAGCCAAATAGACAAGATCAGTGTCTGATTTAAAGCGGGTTCCCCTTGCCCTATTTCCGAATAAGGCTCAATAACACTGGAAAAAAACAGCATATACGTTGAGCCGTGACAAAGTTACTTTGGGGAGGGTTGTGCTGATCGCTTGTCCTTGTGGTCTCTTTATCTTCTGCATCAGTAAATGAAACATTAAGAGTGACGGCCAAAAATGAACCATCCAGATTTCACGAGGACCAATGGGCACACTGATCATTTAAGTTTTTAATTAAAACCATTGTTAAAGAGACGGTGGGCCGCCTGCAGACCTGCAGCTGCACAGGCTGCGCAGCCTGGGAACCACCTCGCTGCCCTGTTCCTCATTCGAGCCCATGCAGTGGGAACGGGCTGCTTCATCCAAAACTGAACCAGACCAGGCTGCAAGGCACTAAGGGAACTCCTTAAAACAAGGGGAAAAAATAATTCATGTCTGTGTAAAATAAATTAATTGGCTAAAAACAGTTCAATGCAAGGTACAGCAGTAGAAACAAAAATGACATGTTTGAATATAAAGATTTTATGGCATACATGTGAGACCACACCTCAAGTAACAGCACAAAGTGTCCTGTTTATCATCACTTAGATGCTAGAGTTCTGAGTCCTCTAGTGTTTATCCTTGATGTATAATCTTTAAAAATTTAAGTACTTAGACTGAAGCTGGTGTGTAAATGCTTTGTGGAGGTTTCTTCCTTTGTCCCAAAAAGTTAATTATATTTTATTTTATTTGTGTAAATTTATTCTCCTGAGTTCTCATTAGCTTGAAGAGAATTATTTTGCATATGGGTTCTTGTAGCTTAAATAAAATTTGGATGATGAAGAGATGACCATTGATTTGATGTTAGCACAGTATTGTGATTAAGACAAATTCCTTCAATTAAAATATGTTGTAAGAACATTAGTTGACCCATGAAATATATTATCAAGCATGGTCTAAGTGTATGGATGGTTCAATTTAACTTTTAAAGGACAGCTTACTTGGAGATTTACAAGGTTTGGAAGAGATCTTTTGTATCATTCAGTAACAATAGATCGCATGTCTTCAAAGATTCCTCTAGGGCATCAACCTTGTTAACCAGATAACTCCACAAATCAATGGGATTTGTAGTATCAAGAGATAGGATTAAATTAAAGGAGTTTAAATTGAAATACATACTTAATCCCATTTAGGATTTATTACTAATTTATATTGAGAATTTTCTTTGAAACTGGCTTTTGTAATGAATATATTTTTTATCTCAAACATTAAGGTAAAAAGTTCACTTTTAGGGTTGTTGGGGGTTTTTTTAGCAGTTATTTAGAAAATGTCATCTGAGAAGGTCCTTTTTGCATTTCAATAAAATTATTCAAGAAAAATATTCTTGGGAGACATAATTGTGTAACTAATACTTTGGGGATGAAAATGTAATTTTTGTTGCATAGCATATTGAGATTTTAATTTTTAAATATAAACTGCTTCTTCAACAGCTCTCCAATGAAGGGTATTTCAGAATTTTATTACCAAGTTGTTTTGTCACCTTCCAAGTATCTCTAAAACATTGATGTAAATGAGAAAAAAACAGGAGACTGCAATAATTCACCTCTCTGGATGACAGATTATGTATTAATGAGTCTACGTGGTTTGCTAGTCTTCTTCCTTCTCATGCTGGAGATGTGCGTCATCTATTCTGCTGGAAATGTACGTCACATGTACAATCATGAATTGTACCTCTCAGCTTTAGAGAAGGTCTTTTCAGAACTTCAGCTTGGAGGATCTTGGGCCTTTAGCCCCTAGGTTTCCATTTCAAATTGGAGTCACAGTGATGGTACTCAAACTTCGCAGTTGTACAGAAATCCTGTTGCTTGAGTGACAAGAGTTCTTTGATTCACCCCCTTCCTCATCTGCATTACAAAAAAATTGTCGTTATAACAAATGCTTTTCTCAGTGGAGGCCAAGGAGCACCCTCGGAGTGTACTACTCTTGCAATTGTAATTGTGGACCCTTAAGTTCATGATTTATTTCAGTGCGCAAACACAGGGCGTATTTGCATGGGTACATAGTGTTTACCTGCTGCATTCTAGGTTATGGCCTATGAGTTAGAAAAATTAATTTACCTGAATTTATTAATCACTGTCCAAACCCATGATGTAACTGTGAGGCAAATACTACCCTCTGTAGGGTTAGTAGGAGCTATGTGTCATCTAACTGTGGCCATTTGAATGGTGTCTAGTGAATACTACTTTTCTAGACTCTTCCTATAGTAAATCAGTAAACAGCATGTGCATCCAAAGTTTTAGCCGTGAGTTGCCTGTCTGGCTCCCTTAAATTCAACAGGGAGCTATGCAACCAGCTAAGGCTAGTAGACTAACTTAACTAGTTAAGTGAGGTAAACATCTTTTTATTTGAAGAACTTAGAATGAATTATCTTGATTCCTGTGGAGCTTTGATTTCTAAGTATTAGGAGAGATTTAATAAATTTTATCCTCTGTTGTCCTATTTTGCCGAGGAGAGCAGCTCCGGTGTCGGCACGATCCGCAGCGGAGAGCCCTAGGGCGGTGCACAGGGTTTTCCCGAACCGGGGGAACCTCTGGGGGAGCAGAGAGA
>NW_009193924.1:10416-10627 GCF_000690835.1 Fulmarus glacialis
ACCCCGCTCCCGCCCAGGTGCCGGCTGCAGCTGTGCCCTGCTCTTAGGCCAGTCCGGGAGGGCAGCAGCGTGCGCGCCTGTGGGAGATGCGCCCAGGGAGGGGAACCCCTCCGCTTAGTGACAGAGCTCCGGGAGGAGGTGGGTAGGTTGGGGAGTATCAGGGAGTCCGAGAGAGAGAGAGGCTGTTGGAATCGTACCCTACCTACCCTGA
>NW_009193925.1:0-6996 GCF_000690835.1 Fulmarus glacialis
ACCAAGGCCATTACCTGCTTGGAAGAAAAACTCTGCGCCAGGTTGTTTCCGGATCTCCTCCATGAGCAGGTTCAGCGGTGCAGGCTCCCGCACAGCCAGCAGCAGCTGCCAAACAGCAGAGACCGACAGAGACTGCTCCTCCAGCGCTGCCGACACAAGGGAGGCGAAACCGCCGGCCTCACGCTTCACAACCTGCTCCATCGCCTTGGAAAGACCCACAGTGAGGCACTAACAAGTGACCCCATTTATCTGCCCTGCGTCACGCTTAGCGACAACCGTGGCTCACCCCAGACCCAAGCCTTCCCTTGCTTCCGCCCTGCTGAAGTCTTGGCTCACAGTGCAACCCAAGCGGTGACTGCTTTGAAGCCCAGCCCTTCACCCAAACACATCAGCCATTTCCTCGACTCACTGAAGCTGAGCATATCTCCTCAGTGTCCAAATCAGCCGCTCCTACTTGCCAACCTTCAGCTTCATATACGTTACCTGCTTCACTCCGCTATGGAATACTAAGGAATCACTAAACTAAGTCCTGCTGGAGGACTGCCCCAAACCAAGCCATGACAGGTAGTAAATCAAGTCCTCAGGACTTGATAGGGATCCCAGATGGGGATTAAAGCTCAGTATCTGCTTGCACACATGCAGGAGACTGCTTACCTCTCTCTCAGCAGGAGCCAGGCTCTGTGCAGCAGAGATGCCCCGCAGCAGCGTCGGGGTGTCTGTGAGGAGCTCCACTAAGTTTTCTTGGTATCGTCTCAACAGTTTGGCTCCATAATCCTCTGGGCTCCATTTGGCTGAATGCAAATGAATGAAAATAAGAACAGCAGCATCTTCCCAAAGGGCTTCAGAGCTACGGGAGACCAAAAAAGCCAAGGCAGCCAGTTCTCCCTGGGTCACTAACGCTCAGGGCCTTACGCTCAGGACACTTGGATTCACCTTCAAGCAGAGGATGAACATGACAAATCAAAACTTCTCCAAACCAAAGACAACACAGAATATCCTCTGCCCATATGTGCCTACAAAAATAGATCTCTGGCACCCAAATGCCTTCCGAGTCTCAGCCCAGAAGAAGAAAGTCTCGGTTTTCAGCCATGTTCAGCAGGTAAACATGTGGCCTTGTCTGTGAAGACAACACCTCGAGATGTTCATCAGCCTCTTCTGATGCCCTGGAATCAAGGAGACCCCATTACTGACTCTTAATTGTAGTTTCATTGAAAGAGGTCTGTAAGTGAGAGTCTTTGCTCCACTCCACTGAGGAGCTCTGCAACATGCTCCATCTCAGCAGTGTATGACTATCAAACATACTAATATTTTACAGACACACAGATGGTCCAAGAACTTAGCGGGCTGAGTTGTCCTTGGTGAAAATATTAAAGGAATACAAACCAGACTTGTGATTGCAAAGCAGTAACAGCCTCTTCTCTCCCTTACACCAAAACAAATGCAACTTTGACCTCATTCCTTTCTCCTCCCATATCTAATTCCAAGCTGGGTCTGCTGAGGTTTGCCCTGATGAATCTGAGAGACGATGACTCTAGAGTAACACCGCAATCCTTTAAAGACACCCCAGTATCAGGACTCAATGGACTAATTCAAGAAAGAGGAACAGTGTTTATTCAGGATAATGAAGAGACTTGGGCAAAATATCCTGTGTACCTTAAGTAATATATGATTGTACTTGTGCCAGATTAGTTGATAAATAAAACTGGAAATTGACAAAGAGATGAATCTGAAAAGGATTTTTTTTCACTGTTGGAGTTACTAAATTGGAGAAGATGCATAGTTATACTTTTGTAGGAGAAACCAAAACAAAAAACTGTCATTCATCCAAGACATCTGTGTGTGTTTTTTGTTTGTGTGCTTAGGTCTTTTAATCATTTTCATTCAGTAGCAAACAGAAAAATCTATTATTTGCACAGCACTACTTGGGAGAAAAGCAGCTAAATACACACAGCTTGGTGAAAAGAAGATACAGTCTCTGGGACCCAGAAGACATACAGTGCTGGGTAGGAAGAGAAAGCTCTGCAAGATGGTGAAGGGGGCAATGGCAGGCTGTGGGAATAATCACCAGAAGATTTTGAGCTAATATGAAAAACTCCCTGGACAAAGACTTCTTGGAGACACAAGTCTACTCCCTGGCAAAGCTAAGGTAACCTCATTAAGCACTTGAGCTCTGTAAGGTTTAGGTGTGACTTGGATGTGCCCCACATGGATCAGCAGACGGTTTACAAATAAAAATATTTTCCCCCTTCTCCCATTGGAATGTTTCTGATTTTATTACACAAATTTGAGTTGTTAGGAATGCACTCTCAGTTCTGCTGCTGTACCAAGGTGAGCTCCACAACCAGAGCGTGCCCTGCACCAGCGTACAAGACGTCCTCCTTTCTGTTAGCAGGACAGCACAGGACATCAAAGGCTAACATCAGTGGCTCAAATCATTCCCTCCCTCTTCATTTCCACGATGAGAAATATTTGTGCTTCTGTTTGTTCAAGCTGCAATTTGAGGAGATTCAGCTCTATGTAATTAAGGAATGCTCCTCCTTGGAATGGGTATTACCACTAGATAATTAACCATGTTGGGAGCCTGGTGTTTCAAGAAAGCAATCATGCTTAACAAATGACAAAGCAAACTGCCTGTCGGGAATGCTTGCTGCAGAGGAAATAATCAGCATTATGAGCACAATTTTGCTTTCTATTAAACACTCATTTACATTTCACTGCATGTTAATTTAGTTTTTAATTTTTAAATGTCTTCAGAGCTGGTGAAATTTGCCTCTCTATCTGAACTGCTGCCTAAACCCACTCAAACTTGGAAGGCTGTCCTCCAGCCAAAAGGTGAGGACTCACAAGTCCCTGAACCACCATTGGCAGGCAACAAAATAAAACCCCAGTAAAACAAAAAGAAGGAGACTAGATGTCCAAGATAATGATGTCTAATGGGGACACTAAGTGTGGGACTCCCATCAGCATACTGTGCTCCACACAGGAGACCACAACTCAATGACCACGATGTGCAGAAACACTACCCAATCAAAGGCACAGCCCGCAATCTCCCTCAATCACAAGGAGTTCACAAAGACTGAAGCCAGGTAAGACATTGCCTGTATTTAATTTCAAGACATGTACAGCTCTGGGGAAGTTTCAGGTATTTTCTTTCAAAGCCAGCAAGTATCATGAGTTAAAGTCACCAATGGACCAGAGTTTGGTAAAGATGCCTTCACCTATGAAGGGTTTATTAAGTGAAAATTGTTCTTTTTATTATGGAGACACACGCTGCTGCTTTTAAGTGACTCAAAACCAAGAAGTAATTTGACACTGGAGGGAATAGTTCTCCTGTTTTCCAGAGATGACATCCTAGTTTCTCCCCTATCAGTGTCAAACTCAAGGAAGGAGCCCAACAGGCTTCTGCACAACACTTCTCATTTCATTGCAAAGCAGGGGCCTTCTTGCTAGCATAGTCCTCCTACCCGAGCGCTCCCAGACGATTTTTGTTTGCATAAAATGGCCATCCCATTCCCTTAAATGAAAGCAGAGAAGCATCCAAACTTCCTGGCAATTCTCTGAACTGAGTCCCCAGGAGTCTGAAATTTAGTGTACCCATACCTTTGCCGTCAGAGACGTTTGCCGTTGCCACCAAGTCATCTAGCAGAAGGTGGAGACCAGGGAATGATGCTTTCACAGCCCCCAGAAGTTTGACCAAACTTTCCGCTTTGAGGGTTTTCTCTTCATCCACCTTCCTGAGCAGATTGTCCACTGCTTCCCTCTGAGATCCACCTTCACAGCAATCCAAAACCACCTGTGACAAAGAAACAGCCAAAAACCTGTTTGTAAGAGCTTCCTACAAACTCCTGGGTATGAACAGAGATCAGAGAAACAGTAAGAGTATCACAGTGCACGGTACTGCAATAAATCCATAGCCACTGCTTCCACTAATTAGATTAACTGGGAGATGTTACAGGGTGCTAGTTACAGGAACATCTAAACAAGTCCCAGGTATATCTGACGTGTCACCTTGAGAACTACCCTGGTGGGTTATTCCACCACGTCTAGCTCTTGGAAGTGGCTGACAAGCAAAAAACATTTTTTCAAAGGGAACAGAAAAAAAAAAAAAAACTTAAAGACAGGATTCAAAATAATATTTCATTTAATATTTTTAGCAAATACTTTTTAAATTGGCAGTCTCTTTTCCCTTGTCACCCCAATTTTTCTGCTTGTCATTGAAAGACAAGGATGGAGAGGAAAAAAAAAAAAAACAAAACTTGTTATTTAAATAAGCATCCTATTAATTGAATTATTATTTCTACAACGAGGCCACATGAGACATCTCTTATGTGAGATGCAATCACTGTAGCTTGGAAAAGCTCTAGCATGCCAGTATAATACCTACAAGGCTCCTACAAGGGAAAGCCAGTTGACAAATACAGGTTGACCTCCTCTCTGCAAACACTGTGTTCCTAAGCATTTGAAGTGTAGGATTGGCAGAAACTCTGTAGGTCACCAGCCCGGTTCCCTGCTGTCATAAGCACTACACTACACAGCCCCCTTAATAAAATTATTAAGGTTTGTCCTAAAACTAGTTACATTTTTGCTTCCTTTCCCCTGGTTGGAAAGCTCTTCCACAGTCTCATTCCCCTGTTGATTCTTCTAATTTTCAGCTTAAATTTATTCATGGCCAGTGTATACCCATTTGTTCATGTGCCAACATTATCTTTTAGCTTAAAAAGCTCTTCTAAAATCTCTGAGGTGTTTACCCTACCTTTCCTCTCCAATTTCTTTATAAGAGCACGATCATATTCCCTCTCAGTCTTCATTTCACTTGTCTAAATAAGGCAACTCCTCTCATAAAACAGCTTCTCCACTCCCCTGATTTTACAACTGCAGATCCATCTCTGCTTCAACACAAATTCACCTTTTTTGAACAAGACTGGAACTGCACACAGAAATTTCAGATGAGGTCTTAATTCTTAGTTCTCGTTACTGCATCTAAATGCACGCCCTTCACTTTATACTACCACGTCATTCAATTCTCACTACTTAGTTCTCCAGCCATGTAATTCTTCTCCCTCTTGCAGATCCTCCTCTGTGTGGACAAAAGATCCCGGTTTTGCTCATCAGCAAGTTTTGTTAAGCATGCTTTGATATTTTTGTGTCAATAACATTAGTGTTAATATTAAGTAAGTGACAAGAATCCCACTGGCAACCTTGCTCCAACCTGTCAATCCTGCCTTCAGCTCAATCTGTAGTTATCTCCCAATAGGATACATCCTTTTTAAATAGCACCGCTGCCTCTAGTTTAACAATTTCCTCACATGAAATTCAAATGCTTTGCTTAAGTCTAGATCGAGGCAGAAAAATCCATTTTTATCTCACCAAATAAAGATTCCAGGTCAGGCAGAAACAATTTACTCAAACACCCTTTGCTGCATTTTATCCCATTTTTTTGCTTACACGCAGTGCTTCAGCTACATGCATCCTCCAGCCTGTCCCAACACATATTCCTGTGCACCCACAGAGCTGGCTGCCTGGATCACTGCTTCCCTCTCCCACATGTCTGTCCTGGTTATCAATTGTAGGGACTACTCTCAACTTGGAAAATACAGTAATAAACCTTGCTGTCGCTCTCATAGCCACATGTGTCAGCTCCTCCAGTCTGCTGTGGGATGCCCTTTGAGTTGTTGTTTCACTTCAGCTGCAGGAAATTTCTGTTTCCATGTCTCTCCTTGATTTGTCCCTAGGCTCAGTCATGAGTTTGAGGGTCATCTCTTCTCATTATTATTTTTCTTTACTTGATCAGACAAAAGTTTGTTGCTTGTCTCAATATAGGCTGTGATGCCCAGCAGCCTAATGTACTGCAAGACTCTCTTCATACCTCTAAAGTACCTTTATTTGCCTGTCGGACATTTCATCCATTCCTTGCCGGTCCTAATACTCTTCCCTCAAGTTATTAATTCACTCAGGTCTGCAACCTCTCACACGAATTCTCCTCTCTCATTGAGGATGCAAACTTCAGACAGTTCTCCTACCTTTAACATAAAAGAAACTAATCCAACAGCTCCTCCTGTGCTCTTACGAGTAGCTGATCTCATTAATTCGTTCCGCTCATTTCTAAAAATCTGTCCTTTTATAGCCAAAACTGTTAGTGAACCTGTTGACATATCCTGCCATCTAATTCACACTGAGCTGACTCTGGATTGCTCAGTCTGAAGTTATCTTTTAAGAGAACACAAAAAGGGGTACAAGAGCAGCATCTTTTTGGGGAGCTCATGCTGTAATCTACCACTGCTCCCAGGCAAGTGTCGACAGGTGCAGAAGTGAGAATCTGCACCCAAGCCATCCCCCAAATCCTCCACCCTACCTCCCCCACATTACAGAAACACTAATAAAGCCATAAAGTTAAGCACTCAAAAAAATAGAAATTCTAGGTTAAAAGTTCCCCAGAAAAACAGGGATTTACAGAGGGGCTTCACAACACATCGTGTACCGGTTTTTGAGCAAAGAAAATCAGACTTGCTCCATGCATAGCTTGGACCAGGCACAGAAAGAACCCAGTTGCCTAGAAAAAAGGCTGTTACATGTAAAACTTGCGCTTGTCTTGCTGAATAAATGTGTAGCTAATGAGGCAGTGACTGTGAGAAGAAAAAGGAAAGCCTCATCTTTATGAACCCTTGGAGAACTAGATCCTATCTCTGCCAGCCCGAGCTCTCGTGCAATGCTGGATGAATCAGGTAAGATGAAACCTTCAGAGGTCGCTGCTAATTCCATGTTCGTTTTCCCAGTACTGCACCTGAGACACCAGAGATCTCAACTGCACATATGCCACAGGCCCCCGTTTTAATCAATTTAACTTCTGAAATAATTAAGCACTTTTCCATTTGTCTGGAGGGGGAAAAACAAAACAAAACAAAAAACAAATAAACCAAGCCTGAAAAAAAAGGGAACCCCCCAAGGTCAGTCTACACTTGGCAATTTTCGCTTTATTTTCCTATGCCACAGCAGGGA
>NW_009193925.1:7027-25407 GCF_000690835.1 Fulmarus glacialis
AAGCCTCACCAGAGTGCTCCCCAAACACATTTGTTATTTGCAGGGAACCCATGGGCTAAAACAAGAGTACAAAGGGATCCCATAGAGAGGAGAAGGATTTTGTATTCAGAGTAGGGTTTAGAGGCTCTGCAGCAAATGGAACATAGAGTGACTGAAGAGGATAAAAAGAAATACTGAATAACACTACCCTTTCACCAAACAAGGCAGGAGTCCCGTAATATATGACGATGCAATTAAAGGCTGGATCCTGTGCCCAAGGGGCAGAATTGTGATGGCAGAATGGTTTTAGTTTGTGATTGGTTTGTTTGGTTTTTTTCAATGGGAAGGGAGATAAAAAATGGCTGTATTATAACTATCTAATTTCATGAAGACAAAAAGAAGAGAGCAGGGAAAAGGCGCAGCCTTTAAAAGAAAGGCCGCACTGCAACATGAACAGGCATATATGAAAAATCCTAACCTCCCCACTGCTGATGAAGCTTTCACGGCTAGGAGCTCAGCTCCAGGCACGCTTGCGTGGGTCTCTGCTGACAGCTGCAATATCCCCAGCAGATGCAGAGTCCTTTGCTGCATTCACGCCTCGCTCTCTCCTCTCACATCCCCATTCCAGGCTCAGCCATGCTGCTTACGGAGGGGAAAATTCATCAGCCACCAGTCACAGCCTAGCCCACGAGGACAAGGTGGATGCCTCTGTTGGCAGCACCTTCTTCGGCCCTCCTGCACTGAGCTGCGCCCTTACCCGGGGATGCTCCACGATGAACGCTCGATCAGGGACTGCGTGCAAGTGAGCAAGACATTATTGAGGGACTTACAAGACAGGCAGAGGTTCTCAGCCCACCTGTCATGGCTCTGGTCAGGCTCACTCAGACAGAAAGTAGACATCATTCATGCCACTGAGCACAACAGTGCTTTCCACTTGCTATAATCCTGCGTCAGGGGAACTAACTGATGTGACAAACTAGGACAGGAGGTCTGCAAGCTGTGTACCGAACGCAGCATGCTAGGGCACCCTGCAAGTTTCAGCTGCACAGGCAGGGTATAGCCAGCTCCTCCCAAAACACAAAAAAAACTAGGTTATACACAATATTTTGTCCATTATGGCTTCTGCAAATCAGCACACATAATGCAATTGCTTACAGGAAAGCAATAGTCCTCCCTACCAACTGCTGCATTAAACACAAAAAAAAAATGGAAAAAAAAAAAAAGTCAGTGGATGTGCTACTCTTGCAGGCAACTGTGTGATAAGAGTTAAAGAAAAGAGTTAAAGTTGGGAGATAAAGCTGAAAGATAAGCTGATGATCGAGTATACGAGGACATAACTGGTAGACAGGCAGCACAGAGATTTTAGTGGTTCTGCTAAAACCAAACTCCACTACAGAGCCTTCTCCGGGCTCACAAAAAAAGCATTTTCAGGGCCTATGAGGAGTACCAGGCACCTCCTCTGCCCCAGGCTCCACTTACAGGGGTGGTCTGACACTGCGCCAGGCAGTGTTCCTCCTGGTCTTGAGGTTGCCTTCGCAGCTCAGCTTTTGTTATTCCCAGTTCAGCGCAGAAGGACTTGAGACAACACACATGCAGTCCGTGCTGCGCAAAAGGGAGGTGAAATTGCCAGGTGAGGCTAGCACATCACTTGGCAAATCATGCGGTAAGATGGTGCCTTGCAGACACACACACACACACCCCCCCTCGCCCACACAGGTTTCCTTATTTCAGATTTTTTTTACCCGCTTCTCCGAGGCGGTCAGGAATCCCTCTTCTGCCGCCTCCAGGAACTCTACAATGGGGCTTAGCTGTGTCACGCTCTGGATCAGCTCCTCCCTGCATCCCAGCAAGCGAGCAGTCAGCGTCTCTCCCTCGTCTGTGCTCTCTGGGGGGAAAAAGATTCAGAAACACAAGAGAAGAAACAAGTCAGTCTGAAGGAACTGACAGGCTCCTGAAGCGAGTGAAACTCTGTGAAAGATCTAAGTGAATAGCAAAGCTCATCCCAAGCACAAGCAGCAGCAGAAAACCACTTTGCTATTCTCTTTAAACCCTATGAAAGGAAAACGTCTCATTTATCTAACAGAGCACAAAGCCATAAAGCAAGCTGGAGGTTAACACCAGGTTTGCAAGGCCACTGCTTTGTGTCAGACTCAAGTAAAAAAGAAGCTTTCAATGCTGAGGCTCAGCTGTGCTCTGACCCACGCTGGCTGCGCAGCCATCGATCCAGCCCTCCAGGCAGCAATGGGGAGAGCCCTGCACTGCCTGCACCCCGCTGCTGCAGGACAGAAATGCTCCAGGATCTTGGCCAGCACGTGATAAACCTCCTGCATCCCAGTAAGGATACAGGGTTTCTGGAGAACTGCTTTGCCTGTAAGGTTGCCCACTCACTTTGCCAGAGGTTGCACCCACTTCTCTACCTGTTTGCTGCAGGGCTTCTCCGCTGCCTCCTTCCCTCTCCAGCAAAGCCACTCTCAGCTTGGGATTCACATCTTGAAACAGCTTCAGTAAAGACACGAGGGTCTGAGCATCTTGGGTCTCAGCACCCAGGGTCTGAGCATCCTTCACTTTGCTCAGCAGCTTCTTGAACACCGACTGCTCCCCTGCCTCTGCCAAAGAGGCAGCTAGAGCCTACAACAGAACAGGCAAACACGGAAAGTTTTAATAACAAAGTCAACTGCCCTATACAAACCAACACAAAAAGCAGAATCCTGGGGTTTTTGGTCAGGGGACAAAAAATTAAACAAAACAAAAAATAACCACATAGACAAACACCATTGTACTCAAGCTCCGGTCTGCTGCCACCAGTCCTGAAAAGGAGGGCAGCAAGCCCTGCCTGACAGCTCTTATAATTATAAGAAGTCCCACAAACTGGAGCTGGTTCCAGCACCAAACATCTCTTCATTTCTTCCCCTAACAGCCAACGCCAATAAGTCTAAGAGACCTAGAAAATATGGTTTAAACACCATTACTTTGGAAGCCCAAGGCTAGGGCAGGGGATACTAGATTTCACTGCAGAACAATGAGGGATCACTTGCACAGAAAGCAGAGAGCATTTTAAGTGGGACTTTCAGGAATCTCCATCTTCAAGTCACAACGGAGTTGCGTCTCCTAGAGAAAGCTTTGGAGAGGAGGCACACAAACTCTGAGTGTCGTGGGCTCTCAGCACGCCTGGCAATCACGCCCAGAGCTCTAAAATTTACTCCAGTAACCCAAAACAGTAACCAGAGGCAAACATGCCTGTGCAGTTATGAAAATAAAAGTAAAAAAAATAACTGTAACTCTTGCTCCCATTTCCCCGGCGCCCTTTAATGCTGTAAATATTGCCCCTAAAGACACACGCTCCCCAGCTCTCCAGGAGAGATGCCAGCCTTTCAGCGCAGGCGTTCTTTATTAGAGACTCCAGGGATGCTATAAAAGTACCTTTGAAGTGGAGAGCTTAGCCCAGCTCCAGGGAGAGCGGCCATTTTCTGCTGTCATTGTCATTTTTATTTCTATGATAAAAAGACTGAATGCAACTGTTTGGGGCCGCACCAGGGGGATGGTGGACTTGCTTCTCCTAGCAGGTGTAAATGCTCATATATTAGGGCAGCGTGACAGCGCAATGACCTATTGCAAAGAGTATCCACAGAGGGGAAGCTGCAGGAGTCCCAGCTCTTACCCGCTAACGGCATTCTTCCTGCCGAACAGAGAGACGTGGACATGAAGGGCTCTGTTATAAAGAAAGAAAGGAGATGCCGCAGACGTGCTGAAGAACAAGCTTAAAGGTATTTTTTTAATGCAAACATTAATTTGTAATGAGACTTGATAACCAGATCATGTTTGTTCTCAAGGTTTGCATGCCTGGCCCCTTCCAGATCAAAATGATCCCGTAAAACACAAAATATCTTGACTCTCACCATCCTAAAAGTGCTCAGCACCCTGCCAAATACATGTTTTTACTAATATGGATGAAAAGTAACTTGCATTGTCGTGGTATTTTTTTTCTTTTTAATTTTTTTTTTTTTTAATTAAAATCAGCACAGCATTGCTGCCCAGAGGTCCAGATAACACCCCTTCCTCAGTGCAGTTTTAGTTAATGGAAATGAGTTTGCAGAAACTGAAAGGCTCTGCTATTTATAGTCTCTTTTCAGAAGACCTTTCCTTGGACACGTTGCTCAGTGGGAACAACAGCTTTTTAGCATTGTTTTGAAAGAGCACACAGCGCATTTTAGACTTACTTTGAAGCACTAACAATTCCCAAAGATCCTGGAAAAAACGGAGAAATACCGATACTAGCTCGAATCCCAGCTTCCACTTAGTCATAACGTGCCCACACATTACAGCCTGATCCATTAGGCCTTCACTGCCTGGGACATTTGCAAAACCCTTCGTGGCCAAATTGGCACAAATTAGCACACATCCACCTTCCAGACTGGAGGAAGAGATGGACTCTCTGAGCAGGGAATCCTACTCGCCAAGATCTGGCTTAAGCTTGAGCTGTGCCACCAAATAGGTTCAATGTCCACTGAGAAGTTGGGTCCCAGTTGAGGGCGTCAGTTCTGGTGGCCACAACACTACTAACTCAGTAGCTCAGACCGCTACAGTCAAACATCACAAAACAGCCCTCCCAGCTCATCTCAAACCTCCCCATGTCCACGGCAGCCCCAAGGCAAGCTCTGAACAGGCATCACTGCAGGTAACGCTGCAGGAGGTAGGTCTCCTATCTCCATATCATCTCCACATCTTCCACATTTTTCCAAATTTCTTTCCTAACACAATCAATTCCTACACTGCTGTGTCCCTTCGTCCCATCGCAGGACCTCTTGCTCTGCCCCATTGCTCCTTATTATCTTCTGCTCCTTCCAAAGTCCCCTGCCACTTTGGCTAGGAAGATGCCTGAAGCTGCTCATGCAGAGCCACAACCTGCTCGGCAAGAGCTGAGTTAGCGCTGTGTCCTCCCAGCTCGGCGTTAATCTCCCTCCTCACACCAATCCACAACACTCCTAGGAAGACAGTGTCTCTGGGACATCCAGACATCCCCCCTCCAACACGATCGCGAGATGAAGTTTTTCTGGGTGAGGACAGGGATGCTCGAAGAGCAGCTGGAGGCTGGCGCTGCAGGGAGCGACCCTGAGCCTGGGCTGGGTTGAACTCAGTTGGTGTGCCATCCCGAGGGATGTCCTGGGACATGGAAAGGACCTCAACCAGATGGGCAAGTAATGTACATCCCACCCGAGAGTGCAATGGTCCATAACTGAGACTAAAGAGGGATGTGGGGAGAGAGGGAGGACTGGTCAGTGTGGCCACTAGCCCAGCTGGCCACTAGCCTCTCCCCTGCAAGTGGGCAAGCAGAGTTATGGCTTTTCATGCCTTATCCGTGCTCCTGCTCCCACCCTGAGAGCATGTTTCAGCAAAAAGCCACATTAGTGACTATTACTGAATGATCTCCCTCAAGCATCAGCTTTAGAGCAAAGGCAAACACCCAAAGGGTGGTGGGGAGGGATCTGCAAGAGACAGGCTGGAAAGCCATGGGGTTTAGGGTGACAAAAGAAGCTAGCTCCCTTCAGACCCCCCCCTCACAAGCCAAGGCACATTCACCCCCGGATGTGGTAAATCCTGTGCCCATACCTCAACGCCAGCTCCATTCGCCAAGGAGAGCTGCGCTGGCCATTCAGCAAGTTGCAAAGTCCCTGACAGCCTCTTGCAGGGAAACTTCTACAGACATAATCATCAGTCCTCTGTGAATGCAAGCTGCTTTGGGTTTTTTTTACTGATTAATTTTTGATACGCATAAGGTGAAGAAAATATAAAAAAGCTGTTGGAAACCTGCACAGACAGAGCCGCTGCCCACAGGGTCGGTGGCACGGACAGCACAGGGACTGGCTCCACACATCTGGACCACGGAGAAGCTCGTAGGCCATGACCGTGTCATGAAGTCTGTCAGCTATCACTGTGCATACAATAACCAGAGAAAAACTAGGTTCCTATTTCTGGTTCAGATATCCGAAGTGCTTTTTTTTCAAGCCTGTATTTGTACGTGACCGATGAGGGAGACCCCAGTATCAGCAAGGCTCCGAGGAGAATGCTGACCCCTGCTTGCTCCACACAACAGGAACAAAAGCTCAGCCAAAAATTCCACACAAGTATGCAAGAACGGGGGGGACAAAAAGTTCTCCAGCTCCGCCACCATGAAATAAAACCCTCACAACCTATCACTCCTAATCAGGATGCAGAAGATAATGGGAAACTTCTTTCTCCTGCTGCATCCAGAAATCCCTGCAGCTGCAAATGAAGGACGACAATAATTGGACAGGCCCATAGGCAATGGAAATGATCCACAAGCACAGTGACATTTATTCTACCCGGGGGAATCAACACTCCCCCACTTCATCTGAACCCAGTAGTTGTGGGAACAAATGAGCTGTGCAATAATTTGAATTGAGTTTCTCTAAGAGAGCACGGGAAGATAAGACTTGACACCAGCAAAGCTCTTCTATGCTCCCCAAATTACTGCAATTTCAGTCTTGTTCTCATTTCCAAGCAGGTTCCATCCAGGCCAGAACCAAATTAGATAGGAATAGTTTATGTGAGATACACAGAGAGACTCTAAAACAAAAACAACCCCAAAAATTGCATCTCTCTACACAGAAAAGCAACACGTCCGCATTTTTCAGCCCAGGGAGCAGAACATAACATTAAACTTAGAGAGAAGCAACAATTCTCACAAAAGCAAGCCCTGCACTACAAACCTCCTTGGGGAAAAACCCCACATCCTAACAAATCTCCACTGGAAGTAGCAGGAAATAAGGCAGCAACACTGGAAGGGAGCAGGCAGGAGCACCGCGGGGAACAAAGCACCCATGTAGGGACAAGCTCATGAGCAAAGGAATAGAAATTCAGAGGCTATGTCCAAGGCAAAATGCCACTGAAACCAGAGGAGCCTAAACACCAGGACAGCCTCGGTGTCAACAGGCAGGCTTGCAAAACCCCCACGAACCCCCACACTGCCCATACTTTGCTGTCAAAAACAGACCGCTGCTTACCTACAGAGATAAGCCACCCACAAAAGGCTCCTGAGAAGAAGGAGGACATGTACAAGGGATGGGAGATCTTCCCTGTGGCAGGGCAAGCACATGGGGCAAGACTGCTTACTGCAAAGAAACGGCATCTCACCGGCTTCCAGAACGACTTTTACTTGCTCCAAGGCACCTAAGAGACTTCAAGCAAATGACTGGCAAAATAATACAAAAAAGGGCAGGGAAAAAAAAACAAAAAGGAGAGAAAGGAAAAAAAAAAAATCCATTGACATCTACCACTGGCACAATCTCAACCTTAATTACGCATCCCAGGCTGGGCTCTTTGGAGCTGAACTTGCACTTTAAGCATGACTTTAAAAACACACCACTGTGTTTCCCCTGAAGAAAACACTGGGCCCTTGTGAGGAAAAAGCTACTCCGCCTGCTGGAAAGAGAGCCCAGGCTTGGTGCTGGTGCCCACAGGTCCTGCTTGTCCCAGAGGGGAGCTCAGAGAGGGACAGATCTGGCTGAACCCTTGCTTACAACAGGCTGCAGTCTGTCCTCCCCCACTGCCCTGGGGCTGACACTTTTCATGCTTGTCACAGCTGAGAAGTGATTTTTCAGGAAGGCTTAAAGAAAATCCATTTCTCATTTATTCAGCATTTATTTATAGCTGCAGAAGAATTGTCCAGCTGCCATTTGGTGGTCAGACACCCAAACTGTCTCTGAGCTCCACAACCTCTCACTTGGCTCCTGCTGCAGCAGCTCATTTGGGAGCATAAAGGGTCTGCGAACCTCACCTGCTGGGTCTCAGAGGTGCTGAAGAAACATGAAACAACAGTTACTGCAAAGCAATAGAAAATGGGGCTGTTATGCAGAGCAGAAGCAAGGCAGCACGCCTGCCTGGGCATTTTGCAGGTGCGGTTCTGCCCTGTGACCATGGAGGCAGCACAAGGCAAGGGAAGGCATGCCAGCATGCGTGATGCCTGCTGGCACGGGCGCATGGAGCTGCCAAATCCCTTCTGGCAGCGCCCATCCACATCGCACAGCACCCTCCCCAGCTCTGCTCCAATCGCCAAGGTGCAGAAACCCGACATATTTTTCTGATCAGGGTGATGAACAAATGTACAGAAACCTAATCGTTCTCAGGGTGCGCAGGCATGCTGAGAGCAATGCGCTCACAGGTGCTTGTCAGCCCATCCAGGCTTGGCCTTGCTGCTACAAACACAAATCAGGACCCACATCTCCCTCCTAAAGCCCTAGAAATGTAAATTCAACACCATCAGGGAGGCTCAGCAGCTAAGGGAACATGGGCTTCCCTCCATGAACATTTAAAGGCTCGTCAGAAAAGAAACCTGCACTCCCCGACTCAAGGGAATTCTCCTTCCTGCTGTCATATGGGTTTTTTTCTAAAAAACATGTTACCTTAAGTTTTTAAAAGCAGAATGCCATGATAGCCAAAATGTCCTGTATCCCATGGTCATATTGGTACTGGAGGGACCAAGTGACTTTAATCCAGACAGCTTCCCAGGCAGCAAGCGCGTGGGAACCTAGACAGCATCGCAGCCCCCTGACCTAGGGAATAGCATTTCTTGGCTTCAAAAGGTCAGTTAACCATGGAGCCGCTGAAGAGCCAGCAATATGAAAAGCTAGCAATAAAACAGTCATATTCTCATTTTTCCACATACAGAAAAGGTACACAGGGCAGTTCATGCAGCCTGGTATAAAAAACGCTCTATCAGAAACAGCCGGGGTGAGGCGAGCAAGTACAGTCCCATCCTCACTCCATAGTGGCCACAGCTTTTTTCGCAGACCCCGCGATCACGCAGCAGCGTGCAGTCAGCACGAGTGCCCTCCAAGCAATCATTTCCGCAATCATTTCCAAGCTCCGTGTCCTCCTGCACCACTGCTACATCAATACAGACGTAACCTGTTGTTTCTGTAGTGGCTTTGAGCCGGTACGACAGCTGGTATCTGGCTACCGTTGTTCAGAGCCCAGAGTATCCTTCAGCATCACCAAGCACCAGACTCAAATATCCCCTCCAACAGTAACTCGAGCATCATTCATCAGCGACGACTGCTTTTAAAGCAGCACATCACCAGGAGAAGCGCTGCGGGGCAGCACCCGTAACCCCCCCGTAACACTCCCCACGAGCAGCCTGCCATACGCAGAGCGGAACAGATGCTCCGCGGCAAGCCCTCGCTGAGGGCTTGGGAACTCTATTTTGGGATCTCATATGTCACTCGTTTACAAGTCGATACAGTTCCCAAAGCAAATGCCATAAACAGGAGGAAAGAAATCAGCGCTGCAGCTCTCCTACAACACAACGAAGATGTCTTCAGGGCAGGACATACACTTCTTTACCTACGTGCAGGTTGCTCTTACAGATGCTTCTCTCCGGGGTGTTGCTCAGGTGAGCATGTGTTGCCCTTCAAACAACCAGGCACCAGAGCCCCAGTTGCCCAGGAAACAATTTCCTGAACAGGGCACAAACTATTCTAGCCCTCAGCAGGGTGAAGAAAAAACTTGTATCATTTACCCAAGTAAACACACCTACCTCCTTTTGAGAGGCATCAATTCCTCTGCACTCTTCTAGTCTTTTCAGCACAGTTTGGGCATCAGAAAGGGCCTCAGAGAAAACACTTTCATATCGAAGAAAGAAATCCAGTTTACAGCTTTTACTCTCTGCTGCTGTGTGAGAGAAACAAGATGAGTTATTTGCTAATTGAAGGGATTCACAGAAAGCATGATGTGATTGAAAGGCATTAGTTTGTAACCAGCACATTGGCTCTAATAGGGAAACTGTGACTCACAAATCCCTTCTAAAGATACCACACAGCCTGGAGGGAAAACCAACAGTTTATTTAACACCAGTTATAAATGGAACATTTATTTTAAACCCAGTACAGCCTCTGTTTTCCTCCCATGCTGAACAGGAGTTTAAAGGATAAGGTAGCATTAGCAGGCAACTCTGTTCACTTACTGTTATAGAGATTGCCTTGTCAACCTCAAGTCCTGCACTAAAGCAGATCCCACTGTAGGTCAGATGCAATCACGTGCGTGGGTAAGAAAAGTTTTGCTCACTATGGCTCTGGTAAAGTGGTGAGAGTGAAGCAACTGCAAAGGCCAAAGGAGAGTACTGCACAGTGCCAAAGGAAGAAAGTCCCTGCAGAAAAGGGGTACATGTCATGCCGCTCCCAACTCAGGGCAAACTAAAAGAACAAACACAGAGGAAAAGATCCCCATAATAGGAAAACTTGAGTCAACGCAATTGCAAATAAGAGGCAATGCTGTGCCCAGACCTGTAAAGTCTTACCTAAATCCCTCGCTCCTCCTTTCTCCTCCAGAGGCTTAGCAAGCTCCTCTTCTGCTCTGCCACCCTGCTTGGCCCGGACAGGCTGATCAGGACAAGAGCCTGAATCCTCCCGGAGGGATCTGGAGTCACTCGGCGTCGCATCCTGGTGAACCCAGGTGTGATTCATGGTAAGTTCCTGGCCAGGAGGAGAAACGTCTGCTTCCATTTCTGCTTCTACAGGGCCAGGAGAAGGGGAAACTCTCTGAGGGAGGAGGATATCTGTTTTTCCTTCAGCAGGTTTTTCAGACTGGGGCAGGTTATGAGCTTCGGCATGGTTTCCAGGTAAGTCTGCTGCCTGGCTGGAGACTTCTCTCACTACCTGGTCCTGAGTCGAACAGCTGATGAGGTCCCTGAGGAGGTTTTTGCAACTAACAG
Organism: Fulmarus glacialis; assembly: GCF_000690835.1. Taxonomy (NCBI): domain Eukaryota; kingdom Metazoa; phylum Chordata; class Aves; order Procellariiformes; family Procellariidae; genus Fulmarus; species Fulmarus glacialis. Next base: position 17,733 of record NW_009193925.1, read on the forward strand.
CCACATCAAACATCTGCAGACTATCTGCCACGGAGATTACTTTGGTGAAATTGTGTTTCCCCAGTGGGAGTTTGCCACTGTACATCATCTCCAGCAAGAGCGCAAACTCCTCAGGGGTCACCACAGAAGCATCGATGGAAATGGTGTCTGTGCTGTCCAATAAGGATTTAAAAAGCAGGCTGGCAGCAGCCAAAACTACCTTGTGTGCTCTAAAATGAATGTTCCCAATGAAGATGGTGCAATCGCAGAACTGCTGCTCTTTGCAGAGAGCGTACAGCTGCTGCAGGAGCTGCTTGCTGTAACTGGGAAGCTCCATGGCACCAGAGTCTACTGGCCTCCTCTCGCCGTGGTCTCCACACTGCTTTCACAAAGCCCAGCTAGCGAAAAAACAAAGGATCCTGTTAGCACTTTGCTCAGATAGCTGCAAGACAGAAAGAAAGAGTAAGCAAAAGTTACTTTTCAGTTTACGCCTCCGAGTAGCTTACTATGCTGCAGTTCAGTGGTTACAGCAAGAAGAGGCCCCCTTCTGAACTCACACTCCCCAAATTCTGCAACTTACCCCACTAGAGCTGAAGAGTCTAGACACTGTTCAAATATAAATACTTCAGAAAGAGCTTGGAAATGAGTACTGAATCCTAGGAGTTATAAAAAGGGAGAAGAAACTCCCTGATGTGCCCCTGATAGAGCTCAAGGAGGTGTGAATGCTCTTCAGATCAGGCACTGATGCTGAGTTCAGTAGCTGGTTTCTGAAAGGGCAGGAGGGGAAGCGGTGCGGGAAGACCTGTTCAGACCACGTGCCAAACACAGAGGAGAATCTCAGGTGTTGGTTTTGAACGGCAAAGCACTAACTGGTTTGGGACCAGTTAATTTTCTCCCCACATCACTGCTAAGATCAGCAGGGGCACACAAGCGTTGGAGATAGAGGTCTGCCTGCAGCCCAGGGCCTTCAGCATCTCCCTTCTCAGCACACCACGGTCCTAACTCATTGACTTGCAAGTCTTTTCTGTCAAGCTGTAATTTCTTGCAGAAGTCCACAGCCCTAATCCCATCTACCAGAGCCTCCCTTTTACCTTTCCCCCCGCCTTGCAGGAGGGAGAACAGATAGGACATCTGCCAAGAGAATTGTTATCAGCAGGATATCTGGAGTTTTTATCTAAGCTAGACAAGATAAAGATGTTACTGCCTTGTCTACACACTAGGATGCCTAACACTGGTACTGGCAATGATGCTGAAACAAAACAGCATGAGCGCTAGAGGAAGAGCACCTGGATGGACACGACTTACATGACCTTCAACTACTTAACATCTTTGCACCCAGCTTCCTACTCTCTCATAGAGAACAGGAGTAACATCGTCTATCATCAGGGCACGAGCTCTAATGAGCCGATGCTCATACACCACCTTGAAGCGCTGCCTCGCGCAAAAGCAGGCTCGGAGCTACTCCCAACTTGCACCAAATTGCAAGCTGCAAGCAGACACTGGGCACAGGTTGAGCTGGTGTCTCGCTCCCGCAAGGCACCAACCCCTCTGGAGTTCAGACTTTGTGGGAAGCAGGTCCTCCTGCCCACTGCAGGCAGGACTCCAGCTGTCCTTCTGCACGGCACTGCCTGCGGTGGCTGTGGAAAGACAGGAGGAGCCAAGAGACATCACTTCGTACCAAAGCCACAGACAGCCGAGCAACTGGTTGGTGGATACCACCCATGCGTGAGAGCTCTCCTGCTCAGCCAAGAGCTCCCCTGTGCTTTAAAGATGAAGTACTACGTAACTTGCTTTTCAATCATCAGGATAAGACCACAGATGGTTTTGACATCACCTCAAAGCAGAGGTGTCATGGTCTCCATCTGAATACCTTTGAAGCGAGAGCACAGGGTACGTGGGTCCTTTTCTGGAAGGCAGGGAAACCTAACAGTCACTGATACCCCACCCTCCTGCTTCCCAGGAGGCAGAGCTTCTCCGGGTGCATTGCCACCAAACGCTCTCTGGTCTGCAGCTCATCTCTGCTATTTATCGAACATATATATATATAAATTATACATATTCCTTTTCCGGGTTAAGTAAAGGTGTCCCATCCACCTGAGTAAAGGCCAATAATTGCAAGTACCAGATCCACTCCCTCATCCGTGCACAGGGCCGGCCACCTGCACTTCCAGCCTATTAAACGGGCAGGCTCTGCTATCCTCCCACGCCGCTGTAAATCACGAGTAACCAAGCTGCCATCAGCGGAGTTGCTGCTGGTCGTGGGAGAAGAAAGAGACCCGTTTCTTTTGCCAGACTCAATGTAATAGCAGTTTTAGTCCACCCACTCCTTCCCTGGAGCTGAAGGACTTCCAGAATCTGAGATGAAACTGGATCTGCTGGTTAAATAATAATAGCTGTGGCTCTTCCTACAAAAGGACAAGCAGGAAATATCGATGTCCTGGAAGAGATGTCTGCTCACTTTGCCATGAATAGCCTTCTGCATAAAACCTACCGCTTCCACCGTTGCAAGCTGGAAGAAGCAGCAGCACCGTCTGTTCCCTCTATTCCTGGCAAGAATATAGAAGATATATTTGCCCATGACAGCTCAATATAGTAAAGCTCTAAGCAGCCTAGCAGCACCTCCCCTTCTTTATTACAGCAACCCAGAGCACTGGAAAATGTGTCCTGAGCAATTAGATCAGACATATTTATTTAAATACAAATTTAATTATAGGGACCCAAAGATGTAGTACTGCCAAAGAGAACAGCCATTTTTTAATGAGGGGTGATGGCCAAGACCATCCTCGAGGCAATTGCCCCCTACTTAGAACACGCTTCAGGCTTTTATGCAAAGCTTACAGCCAGAAGGGACCAACACCAGCAATCTGATTTCTCATCCGTCACTGCCTCCTAGATTTCCGGACTCAGTAACTTGGTTTTGGCTAAAGCTTCTCTTCCAGCAAGGTGCCCAGTCATGATAAGAACTGATTTTTAGGGGGAGGACCCTCCACTGCCATAGTTATTCTAACTTAAATTACACGCCTTGTTTCTCACCCGAATTTGTCTGGCTTCATTTCCCAGCCATCTTCTAGACAGCTTTTGGGAGATTTGGCTGGGGGACTGGGCTGAATCTCTCTGAAAGCAGGTAACTAATACTTCAGCAGCAATGAGTGCTTACAGAGCACAAGCCATCTGCCTCTGCCAGCACCACTGGTTAGAAAAAGCCATTTTTTACTTTTTCAGCTTAAAGCTGCTTCTCTGCATCCTCTTTGGAGCCAGGCTCACTGGGGTTTTTTATGAATTTCAAACTTAAGGTAAATGGGCTGATTCTAGGGTCTCTGACACCTGAGCCGCAAGAGCACTGTCCTATTCCAGAATATCGGCTCAGCTGAGTCAGAAGGCGGGACAGAAGAGATGGAGATATTTGCTCATCTTAGCTGCCCTCCAGATGGGCTTTGCAAAAGAACAGTGAATCTTTTGCGGAACATCAAGGGACATCTTAAGCCTCATCCTGCCAGCTTCCCAGAGAGAACACCAAGGTGGCTTAGGAGTTTTGATTCCACTGACTTCCAGTGAGACTGCAAAGTCAATCAATTTGAGTCACATTTTCAAAAGTGCCTAATATTCCTAAGGCTCTACTCGACACGTGTTGATAAATGTCCTCCTGTTCATCCTTAAGCAGCAGTTATCATCTGGTACTGCTCTCAGGACACCCACTTCAGCAAAGAAGTCCCTTCTTCTGAACCTCCCAAGTTTAGGAGGTCCAGAACGGATCTGCACCAAACATTACCCTCCACCATCCAGTTCCAGCTCTTTCTTCCTTTTCCCAAGTATTTCTGTCCTCATACACCTCCACAGTTCAAGGGACTCATGTCTTTTTCTTTAAGCTTCATTAGAACAGGAAAAGGATATGTTGATAGCAACAACTCTTCTTTACAGAGAAGGAGGAAACAGAAACACCCAATTCTATCTACATAACTGAAAAGGAGTTTCCAAATTAAATTAATTCTCTTCATTATTCATGTAATTACTTCAATCCAGATTCAACAGATTCAAAAGCCATCCACATCACTAGGTTCATCAAAAGATAATTGTAATTTAGGACTGAGCACTTTAGCAATTAGACGCTACAGAGATAGAGGCTCCAAAGATGCACAGATGAGACCATCCCTCCTTTGCAGTCACGAGGCTGCCGCAGTACCTCACAGCATCAGAAAGTCCATCACAAGGCGCAGAAAGAATTTTCATGCCACCACGGCCTCAGCAGAAGGATTCTGTGTACCCTTCACTGCCATAGTTAAGGGCTTTTACAAGGTGCTGGTCAACACACCTGTCGGCATTAATAAAATAACACCAAAAGCTACTTCTTACATTGATTAGTAGCATCTCAGTGGCCAGCTTGAAGATGCATTCCATGCCTGAAATTATTCCTCGGGATGCACATGAAGCAGGCTTTTTTAGCTTTCAAAAAAAAAAAAAAAATTAAAGAAAACAACAACTGTTGCTTCACTGCCAAGAAATTAAGCAATACCATCACACTGCTTTTTAAAGGCACAAACCCACAGCCTTGTGCTCCCTCTGCTGCCAGCACAGTGCAGTGCAGCGCAATGCCCAGACGGATAATAACGCTTACTAAGACCAACTTGCACACGCGGTGCAAAAGCAGAAGAAAGCAAATCCTATGCAAGCTCTAAAAAGCCAAAACAAAGCAGGCAGAAAAAAAATAAAGTGGACAGAAAGAGATAAGCAGAATGGAAGAATCCAACTTCTCTGTCTTAAGTAAATGCTACTTCTGTTAGAGTTGATTGGAGGGTCTCTCAGCAGCAGCCCAGCAACCCTCCTGTTCCCTGCGCTCTTACCTTTCTGCTCACGGGAGCTACAATCTGGAGTGGTCATCGAAGCAAGCCTAGTCTCAGCCCAGGAAGGCTCCCTGCCCCTCTGAGAGGAGCTCACCCCATCACTACCCGTTTTGCATTTACTCAAAGGCTCGTTTCAAAAGACTCATGTAAATCAGTAAATGCAGCAGGACAGAAAGCTGAGATTCGTTCTCTCGCGTTCCTTGGCCCTGCAGTCCCTCGGGTACGACAGCAGCCTCCAAGCAATGGGCAACTTTCTGGTTTTAGCTCTGAGGAGTTAAGGACAGTAACAGCCTTAAATCAGAATCTGAATACTTTTTGTGTGTGTTTACCAGTTTCCTGTTTTCTTGTTACTAAGATGATGACCTTACAAAGAGGGTTACTGGAAAGCCAGAAAATCATGTACTGCAATTCAATTTTCTTACCTCTCCCACCAAAAGTAATTCAGTCTTTGAAGTGTTGAAAGAGGCTGAGGGGTCATTACCTTTCTCTGGGGTGCTCCAAAGGGCCAGAGCAGGCAGCTCTCCCAGAGGATAATGTAAAATCCAGTACAAGGAGCCAGGGCACACCAATTTGTTTTTCAATCTATTTTATTTCAGCTCAGAGCATCAGTGCAGACAGATAACAAAGGAAAATAAGCAACACTGACTAAATTCAGCACTCCATGGTCTCTAAAGGCAGCGGAATATACCGCTCAAAAACCACGGAACACTTTGGCTATCTGCCTGCACTGATGCTCTGAATGGAAATATAATAGATTGAAAAACGGATAGGTATGCTCCAACTCTTAACAGCAAGTTTTCCATTACTCTTCAAAGCAAGGGCTGCTGCCTATCCCTCCTGGAATAGGGCTGCCTCAACAAGAGAACTAAATCACGCAGTGGAAAACCAGCACAAACCCAAAGCAACAGCCAAAGTTTGCTCCAGTCACTGCTCATCCATGTCTCACTGTGCCCAAGAACACTGAAAGTGCTAATTATAATTTTGCAGGTTCCTATAACATCCTCAAAAACCAAAAGTCAGACATCTGAACTCCTGTTTGTCAGGTAGGCTTACATCAGAGAAGATTGCATGTTGTAATTTATTAGTGGCTCTTTTTTTTTAAAAAAAAACAAACAAACAAAAAAAACAACACACTACTTTGACCAGCTTTTGCGATCCATTTTGCTGTCAGCAGAAGTGCAGAAGACATTTGTTCCTACACCCAAGAGCAGATAAAGCACAACGCACCCGTACGGCGCCTTGAGCCAAAGGTCTCTTCAAAGTACACGGGGGGCGGGGGGGAGAGTTTTAAAATGACACTTCTCAAGTGTTGTCAGCCCAAAATGGGGACCAATTACCTCGGACTTGTTAGTAAAGTACACGGAATTACTTTGAGCTGAATCTATCGAGACAGCAAGCTACGAGGCACCTGGACTTCCAATGCTGTCATCTCCTGCTTCAGGCCACCAGAGAGGCACCTCCACAGCCCCGAAACTCCATTAAGGCAAAAGGACCTACAACAACTCTTCAAACGTGAGTGCAGCTGCTTTAAAACACAGGCAGAGAAGGGTGCAGCAATGTAAAAGCCTAACGGCATTTACCCCAGGAAGCCAACTCGCTTCCTCCGTCTCCTGGAGGACTTCTTTAACTGCTGAGCTGTGGCCTGGGCGACAACGGGCACATTTTCAGCACCTTTAAGCGGCAGTTAACTCAAAACATACTGGAAAGAGAGAATGAGCAGGACACGGAGGCTGGGGTGGTCAGCTGGGAGAGGACCTCCATTCTGTTCCGTACTCCAACAGGCTGTTCCTGCATCACCCTGTCCTTGGACCGGGGTTTAAAACCCAAATTCCTCCTCAAACGCAAGACACTTGGTATCTCTTAACCAAAAACCTTCAGAATCATGCTGCCTTATGTCATATCTGGGCCAATAAATCAGGTGTGCCAGCCTTCCTTTCCACCACAGGAGAAGAAATTACACCCGAGACTCACCTACAAGCCTGTCCCTCTCTGGGGAAGAGGTGGGTTTTATTGAGCAGGACCCACCACAGCATATTTCCATAACACATCTAACCCAGCCTGGGAACAGGCTGCTACAGAAAGGGACAGCCCTGCTCCTCCGTTCTCCCTTCTCCTCTGCAGCAGCTCTGTCACGCTGGTGATCACACAAGAAACTGGATCAGACCGCTGATTTCTTGGCTTTATGCAAAAAACCTGTTTGTCTCTTGATGGGTCAGTCTTCTAACCTATCATCTCAATGAACAGACACGATTAGTGGTCCAAAGCAAAGGAGAGGAATCTGTAGCAAAAGGCATGGAAGAGCAAGGTAATTCCCTTCCCTGCCTACCTTTAAAATACTTTCTGGGAGGTTCACAGCTTCTGCCAAGCAGGGGACACAGCTCAAAGAGCCCCTAAAGCGCATCTAATGAGAAACATCTTTGGGGGGTTGATACGCTGATACGCTTTGGCTCACAGGTAGAGCCAAAATTCTGGTGGAAGCGTCTTTGCCATATTTTCCATGGCAGTGATGCAAACGACCGGCTCCCTTCGGCAGAAGGGACACGTGCAGTGTTTTAATTGAGAGGGACAGCAGTCCTTCAATTTTTTGGCCACCCGTGGAGCACCGATCAAGCACACCTTGATTTAACACAGCACTCCCGTGGGGGAGTCTCGCCTACAGCAAGGGCAGCCCGCAGGCTCCCTTCAACCTCCTTGTCCACCTGCAAAGGCTTCGCAGGAGTCGGTCCCTCCCTGCGGGTGAGTACAGACGCTCCCGTCCCCCTGCCCCCCCGGGACGAGGCAAACGGCCCCATCCGGCGCCGGGCCCAGATGGGGCCCCCCGCGCGGGCTTGGCACCGAGGTGGGGAAGCGAGGCCGGG
>NW_009193926.1:0-7115 GCF_000690835.1 Fulmarus glacialis
CCTTCCCGCCTCAGGATTACTATGGCAAAGTGCTGCAGAAGTCGGAGGACCTGAAAACCAATGCGTGCATCACCTCGGCCAGGCCCCTTCCCAAGGCGGTGAGAGATGCTTTGGAGCGTGTCCACGAGGAGGTGGTGACCAGGTAAACCTTGGGGTCTCACCTCCGCTGCTGCCTCCCCGTGGGCTGCAGCCCCCCAGACTGCCACACCGCAGGGGCACCTCCGCCCGGCTCAAGCTCAGCATCCCCCCAGGTACTACGGCTGCGGTCTGGTGATCCCCGAGTGCCTGGCGTCGTGCCGGATCCTGGACCTGGGCAGCGGCAGCGGCAGAGACTGCTACCTGCTGAGCCAGCTGGTTGGGGTGCAGGGCCCTGTCACAGGGATAGACATGACCCAGGGCAACGTAGACTGCTACCTGCTGAGCCAGCTGGTTGGGGAGCGGGGCCATGTCACCGGGATAGACATGACCGAGGGCCAGGTACGACGCGGAGCCGGGGCTTCCCCTCAACCCCCCAGTATCCCCCCACCTTCGTTCCCTTCCTCCTCCCAGGTTGAGGTGGCGAAGAAGCACATTGCCTACCACATGGACAAGTTTGGCTACCGAAAGCCGAACGTGGAGTTCCTCCAGGGCTACATGGAGAAGCTGGGTGACGCTGGGCTGGCCGATGAGAGCTACGATATTGTCATGTAGGTACCGCACAGAGCACTGCCACCCCCGGTCCTGCTGCTGCCCGGGACCGTGGGCTGGGGTCCGGGTCCGCATCCCACTGGGTCACCCACTTCAGGAGCACATGTTAGGAAAGGGAAAATCGCAAGGCAGAGTCTGGGCTAGATCCTGGGAATATACAAACTGTCCGTTTCATGGTGAAATCGACACCTCCAAATCCTGATTGAAGGGATGGGACATGCAGCAGCCGGTGGATGTGCAGCAGCCGGTGGTGCTGAGCACACGAGAGGGTGCAAATGAGTCTCCTCCTCCCCAGCTCCAACTGCGTGATCAACCTCGTCCCCGACAAGAGGGCCGTGCTACGGGAGGCCTACCGTGTGCTGAAGGTAATGCTGGGGCCGTCGCCCACGGCAGGAGTGGAGCGGGGTTGGGGTGGCCCTGCTGTTGGGGTGCCACTGGGATGCAGCAAATGGGATCCAGCAAGGCAGGGATATGGGATGGAGCCAGGGGAGGGCACCTCTGCAGAGGGTGCCCAGCTGGGTAGCATTGGGGGGTGCCCATTTCTCCCTGCCCCTTTTGTCCCGTTGTTTCTCGGGGTCTCCCTTCACTCCTCGCTGCCTTCCAGCCCGGGGGAGAGATGTACTTCAGCGATGTCTACGCCAGCCAGCACTTGAGTGAGACCGTCCGGAAGCACAGCATGCTGTGGGGTGCGTAGGGCTCTGGGGCGGGGGTGACATGGGATGGGGGGAACAGACCTTTGCCTCCATCACCCATGCCTGTTGTCTCATGCCAGGGGAGTGCCTGGCGGGAGCCCTGTACTGGAGAGACCTGTACAACATTGCCGAGGAAGTGGGGTTCAGCCCCCCTTGCCTGGTCACCGCCAGCCCCATCACCATTGGCGACAAGGAGCTGGAGGGCATCATTGGTGAGGGTCCAACCAGGGAGCGTTGGCTCCGGGCAGCTGTGGGGAGCTGTGCTGGGATCCCGGGCTCTGCTGGTTCCCAGCCGGGTGCTTGGTGCCCAACCCACCAACCTCTCCCTTGCAGGTGACTGCCGCTTCGTCTCTGCGACTTTCCGCCTGTTCAAGGTGCCAGGTAGCAGCCGGACCGGGCCAGGACAGGTCATCTACAACGGTGGGATCGTGGGGCACGAGCAAGAGCTGGTGTTTGACGCCAACTTCACCTTCAAGGTGCGGGATGGGGCTCCCCAGGATGCCAAGCAGTCCTGGTCGGTAGGGCTGGGGATGGGGCAGAGCTGATGAAGCAGTGCTGCTCAGCAGTGTCCTCTGTGATTTTGGGGGTAAGCTTTGGTAGAGGGGGCGGTGGGTGGGAGCAGAGGGGCTGTATAAGGGACGGGAAAGGGAGCCAGACCCATGCATTGCATTGGGGTGGAAGTGTGAGCCCGACATCTGTGGTGGTTTCACAAGGGCGTTTGGAGCCAGCTGCTTGCTCGTTGTGGGTCTTTCTCAAGGTTTTGTGTCAGGCTTTGTGCCCCTGCTTTTGCCCCCCGCCCATCATCTGACTGGGTGGCTGGGGTCCCCTGGGCCATGTACCCCGGACCCCAGCCCAGTGACCATCCCTCTGTCCCCAGGAAGGAGAGGTGGTGGATGTGGATGCCGAGATGGCTGCGATCTTACGGAGCTCTAGGTTTGCGGAGGAGTTCCTGATACGAGGCAGCGGGGCCAACGCTGCCGCACCGCAGGGCTGCTGTCGCAAGGAGGTGAAGGCTGGTAGCAGGCAGCTCCACAGCTGGGTTCAGGGATGGGGACATGGGTGTCCCGTGCCATCAGAGTTGCCCTGGGGTATCAGAGGGGCTATGGCATGACACCAAGAGACCTGAGTCCTTCTGGGCCAGGCAGGAGCCCATGGGGCACCGAGGGTAGTGCCTGGTGCCTGAGTTTGGGCAACTGCACCCCAGCACAGGTTGGAGCCCTCCAAAGAGGGGGTCTGCTCTAACCACCAGGCACGAGAGCCCCTTGCCTGCCCCAACATGTCCATGGGGGCTGCCGAGGCTGATGGCTGGATCTGCTTGATGTCTCCCAAAGGGAGACATCCTTCCTCCAGGAGGTGGCTGGGAAGACTCTGCCCCAGGGAGGTGATGGCCCATCCCCATGGCTCCTTCCTCCCCCATCGCTCTCCCAGCACGTCCCAGCTGCTGATATGTGCTTGGCCCTGGCTGCCAGCCCTGACCCCGCAGCACAAAGCACCTCTATCTGCTGGAAGCCTCTCTCCTTCTCCCCTTGGTGGTCCTTCCAGCCTGCAGATGGGCCAGGAGAGGCTGGGAAGCGGGGATCATTGGTACATGAGGGAGATAACGCCCTGCAGCTGTGTGTCCCTGAAACACGACCTTGTACTTGGGGAGGGGGAGATGTTCTTGGGTCCCTGTCCAAGTAGGAGGCATTTCTCAGATAAAAGCAGAGCCGATGTCCCAGAGAAGCTCTTGGCGTCCTCCTCGTGGCAGGAAAAAGCAGCTGGAGTGACCTGAGGGCTGCCCCCACGTTAGCTATGGGGGGTCTGCTTGGGCTGCCCCACTAGCAGGGAGCGAGTGGTGGGGACATGCTGCTTTTCCCTCTTGCTTCCCTCTGGTCTGATCCTGCCCCGGGTTGTTCTCTGCCCTCCAGGAGAAGATCTGCGATCCCTTCCAGCTGCTGGAGCGGCTGGCTGCCCCGGTTCCTGCCTGCCATCCCGGTGGCACCTGTGGTCCCCTGGGGTGCTGCTGAGTGTCGAGTGATGCCCCTGCACCGGTGGATGCCAGTGGGGCAGGATGTGGCCCCAGCAGCGTGTGGCTTCCACTGGAGAGCAAGTAAATGGCTGAGCTCGAAGGCTGGGGCCCGTGGGGTGCCGTGCTTCCCTGTCAGGGCTGGTGGGGCAGGTTGTGCCTGGTTGCGGTGAGGATGGGCAACCGTCCTGTGGGTCCCCTCGCTATGGGGCTGGCAGCAGCCACATGGCTTGGACATGCAGGCAGGGATGGTTTCTGCAGGGGTCGTGGGTCCCTGTGTGTGGGACGGCAGGTCTGGCGTGGGTTTGGCAGCAGCTGTGTGCTGGTGTTGAGCCCACGGAGCAGACGGAGATGTTTGCAGAAGGCAGCTTGGCAGAGCAGGGTGTGAAAGGAGGCCCTGGCGCTGCACAGGGCCTGACCCTGCGGCATGCACCCCTGCGTATGAGCCCGGCTCCAATTTGAGGTCTCTGGGAGCTCACAGTCCAGATGCAAATACCTCTGAGAAGCAAAAGACACAGCTATAAGCAGCCCAGTTGCTTTTTTCCTTCTTTTGATCTCCCCATGCTAACCCTCCACATGCAGGGAACCACAAGCATCCAACAGGCAAATTCCGTGCAAGCTCCCAGCCGTGGCTGAGCAGCTCAATAAGACGGCTGCAAACGAGCATCTCCCCGGGGCGGTGGGCGAGAAGGACTGGGGCTCAGCCAGGCCTGCTTTTCCATGAAGAGCTCAACGTGGCACATGGGGCGCAGAGGGATGTCCCCGTTATTTGCATTCAGAACAGGGGATGCCCCAAGCGCAGCTCCCCTGTCTCTCTTTCAGCCCCACAGCCCGTTCCAGGAGATGGGGATTTCTTTCCCTTCCCTTGTGCATCGCTGCTGAGGTTTATATTTTCCCCCGGACTCCATCTAGCGGGAAAGCCCCGAATCCCCTGCAAGCATCGCACCTGCAGAGTTTTGCAGGGAAATGCAGCGATTCTGGAAAGCCAGAAACCCGGCTGGCTGCGTCCCGCAGAGGGTGAGGAGCGAGGAGCGAGGGCTTCGAGGCTGCGGTGGGAGGCGGTGGGCTGCCCTCCTGCCGCTCCATGTGAATCCCGCATGCCCTGGCCCGCAGAAGCTGTTTGGGAAAGGCTGGGGGCTACTGAACAGCAGCGGCCCTGAGCCCTTGGGTAAGCAGCTGAGCTTAGAAATGAGGGACTGTTTCCACCCCTCCTCACACACTGAGTTTCCAGGAGGGACCAAATTTTCCCTCTCTGCCATTTAAACAGCATCTTGTTGTGGCATGGGGGAAGATAAGGAGCAAAAAATAAAATATTTGAGTTCAAAAAGAAACACGGGCAAGTGCCAAGGATGCTCCGGAGCAGCAGTAGCAGTGGCTGAGGAGGGTCCAGGTAAGGAGCCATTTCCAGAACATCTGGAATGAAAAGCGTGAGCAGTCAGGTAATGCCCGACTGACACAGGGACGGGGAATCCAGAAACAGGCGTGAAAGGCTGAGACGTTCAATAGCTCTTCTTGTTCTCTGCTGGAAATGAAGCTGCATAATACCCCATCTTGGGTGGCAAGGCTAGAAAAGGCAGTTTACCATCTGTTTTGAGGGAAATACGAGATGGTTGCTACTCATAGATTAAGCTTTCAAATCCCTGGTAAATGCGGCTCCCAGCAAGAGCTGTACCAGGACAAGGAGCGCTCATTGGGCCTCTGGTGTTAACTCCTGACAAAATTTGGACCATTACAAAAAAATGGGGATTGTAAAAATAATTCCAAGATTTTGAAGGATTTCCTAAGTGCCCTGGACTGCTTAACCTGCCCTCTGCCATCAGCAAAATAGGGGAGCGATTAATTCACAATTTAGAGATTAAGCATATAAATAATGCCCATAAATACGGTTTCCTGGAAAGTCGTCTTGCCAGCCTGTCCTTTTGGCTTTGGACGAGACTATAAGTCTGACCTATTTGGTGTACAAAAATTTGTAAGTTGTGGGGTTTAGAGCTATACCATGGTTAAAAAAAAAAATCCTTGGTGTTATCTGAAGTCAACAGGGCATGTATTAGCTGGCTTCAGGTAGGGTTCCCTGGCAGACCAGCCTCGGGGGCTGTGACCCAGCAGGCAAGAGGAGCTCTGAAATTCTGTGGAAGGACCTCACAGATGGGACCTCGGGAAGGACCTGCCGAAAACACAATCAAGATGCTGTTTAATCCCCCCCTGCATAGCTCTCTTCTGCTCTTACTTACAAAGACTTCCTCAAAGTCCCCAAACAGCCCATCCCAGGAGGTTTGCGACAATTAGCTCCTGCTATCAAAGCCTTCACAGGGTGAACGGAAGAGCAGATGGGGCGGGGGGGTCCTACCTACAAACCCCTTCATTAAAAAGGCATGAGTCCCTGCCGTGGCCTTTCAGCTTGCCTGGGGAGGGAGGCACCCGCAGCGAGGTCCCCCCTTTCGCATGCATACAGGAAAAGGCCACAGCTAAATGCCACTGCATTTGCATAGCACTATTTTTTTCCAAATTCTCGGCATTTTGGGGAGGAAGCAGCTGAGGGGACTTTTTCTCACTCTTGACTTTGATTTTGAGCATTAGAGTAGGGGTCGTCACTGGGATATGGGGGGGTCTGGTCTGCCTGGCTTTGCTTGCGCATGCACAGCCTTGGGGTTTTCGGCCCCCAAGCCATGCAAAGAGGAGGTCCTGCAGCCCCATCCTGCGTGAGGAACCCCAAAACAATCTGTCCAACACCCCGGTGTGGGTGTTTTGGCGATTGTAGAGATGAGCCAAATCCCCTTCTCCCAGCATGAAACTCTGCAGCATTGGTGTGTCCCCTCTGCAGACAGGGAGGATGCTGTGAGGGCAGGACGATCTGTAAGTTGTGGTGCTCTGATTCACCCCGAGGTGAAAGGGAAGCGATTCCTGAGTCCCCGGTCGCTGTGGTTAGCAGGGAGTCGCTGTGGCTTGGGGGAATCTGTCCCCTTCCTGGAGGAGCACACCTGCAGAACAGCTCCAGGATGAGCTGAATGAGACTTGGGACCAGGAAGAATTTGTGGCTGTGGCCCCAGAGCACCATGCTCTGCTCCCTCGCCTATTGGGTTATCCTGCGCCATCCTCTACTCTTCCATTTTCCACTTAAATGGAGGGGAGGCTCTTTTACCTTCTCTAAAGGGTCACCCTGAACCCAAAATGCGGTCTCAGCCACCACGAGCCATACCGGATGCTCCCACGGCTGTTCGTCTCCGGCTCTCTGGGATGCTGAACTGCGTCCTGCGCTGTATTTTGCTCATCGCTGATGGAAAGCGGAGTGATGATGGCTGGGCCGTGGGGCGTTTATTGCCCCAGCTGGGATTGCGGCACAGCAGCTGAGGCCTCGGAAACTGCCCGGCTCTCGGGACGGTGGGACATAAGCACACACTTAAATTACAGGTTTTTTCCCGAATCGGGGCCCATCAGCCCTTCGTGCATCCAGGCAGTAAGGACCAGCTGAGCAGAGTGAACTGCCTGGGGAGGCTTTGAACGTCCCCCGGCAGGAGCTCCAAAGCCCCGGCCTCACTCATGCCAAGTCTCGGCGTGGGGTTTGTCTAATTTGACGAGGCTGGAGGTGCCCCGGGTGGCTGAGCAAAAGGCGGAGATGAGAGAGAGGAGCGCGGCTCGTCCGTATTTAATGTTTAATATTTAATGTTTAATTTCGCTCGCAGGAACGACAAAGCCAAGGAAATGCCGGGGCACGGGGCGGGGTGCCCGGCGGG
>NW_009193927.1:0-26467 GCF_000690835.1 Fulmarus glacialis
CCCCCTTTGCGGGATCAGCTCGGGGCGCCGGACCCCGCTCTAGATGGGATAAGCTGTAAACATGTTTAGCTTTGAAGGGGATTTCAAAACAAGGCCCAAGGTGTCTCTCGGAGGAGCGAGTAGGAAGGTAAGAAACGCGCCGTCTTGTCTCCGCGTTTGTGTCTGTGTCTGTTTCCCTCGCTGTTGGGCCTTCAAAAATGGGAGCAGCTATGACTAAGGGTTAATAGAGGGGAAAAAATCCTCCCCTCCTGATGATGTGTTTATCTCTGATCTCCTTGGCTCTGTGTTGTTTGGGTTTTTTTTTTGTTTGTTTTTTTTTTTTTACAGTGATATGCCTGCCTCTCCCCTCATTTACAGCGCCATCAGCATGGAATAGCTCTGTTAAAATCAGCCAGGTCATCATCTTGGGGGGACAAAAAGGCCATCAAAAAACCAGGCCACACACACCCTCCCAGCCTTGTAGCCTAGTGAGAATTGTGGGAAGCGAGGAAATGTCTCCTTAGCTCGTCCCCCCTGCGAGCAATCCCGTTTGTTGTGGCTGGTAGCACCTCCTGAGCTGTTCGCCTCTAGGGCTCCTGGGGTGAAGGAGGGCAGGACTCGGAGACCTCTTGTCATTTCTGTCCGAAGGGAAAGCCTTGCGTGGGCCCCCCTCGCTGAAGGGATGGGGGGAAACAGCCTTACACGAGATCGATGCAAATTGCGGGGGAGGCTTCGTCCACGTGAGCGAGGATTGCCGGGTCACAGGTTTAGCTTTTCTCTGTCAAGTTTACGTTCAGTCAATTTGTTGTGTGCAGGGTGAGTAGCAGTTAATTGTCTGCTGTACCAGACTATCGAATCTCCTTGTTTTTATTGATGGAAAAGAAGCGAAACGGTTTATTTCGATCTTGCTGATTGGACAGGGTAGTCAGATGTTTAGTCAAGCACTGAAGGGCGTAGAACTACCGAAGAACAAGAGAAAGGACAAAGTGTTTTTAGAAGTGGCCTGATTTGTAAGGGTCACTTTAATTCACTACTAAAGTACTGATTTCTCATACTATCATTGGACATGATTGTGTGGGAAGCTATTGAATGTTTTCATTAGTATTTTTGAATCTTAATGGGGGCAAAAATAAGTCTTAAGTTTTGTTATTATGCACTGTAAGCAAGTTTGGTTCTCTGAAACTTTTAAGGCTTGGCAGTACGGTTAGGAAACTGAGCTAAAATACTGCACTATGTGATATTAAAATCACAGTGCATTTTGGTGTATTCCCTTACGTAATTTATTAAAGAGAATGTGTAACAGAACTGCATTTAAATTGTGCAGCTTTTCATCTGAATCATCTTCTGTTTATCTTTAGACATTTCTGTTCATTAGCCTACATACAATGACTACATTACACGTGTGAAAAATACAATAAATATTCCCCAGTTGAAGTGGGAATTGACAGAACATGCCCTGGTCCTAAGCTGTGCACTTTAGCTACTTTGCAACTTTTGGCACTGACTTGCTAATAGTGTTACTTGCAGAACATGTTTCCTTCTACAGAAGTAAACAACTGTCATAGTATCTTCTTTTATACATACTGATTTCTTAATGAAAGTTCAGCAGAATTCTATCTGTTTTAACTATATGGGACAAATTTATTAATGTTACACAGGTATAAATTTCCATGGGCAAATACTAAAAGGTAAAGGAAGTGGAAACTGAAATTGATGCATAACTTTCACTCTGTCCAAGATTGTATTTCGTGATCACATTGATACTGACTGGTCCACAGACTTCATGATTTTACATTGCTACACTGAAGTACTTGTGCTGCATCAATGCAAATCAGCTAGTTGCAACTTTGGGCATCATGGTTATATGGACCTCGTAGAGTGCCCTTGAAATAGCTGCTTATTTTCAGAAACTACGGGCAGTACTAATGAAATAATTTATTTAAAGAGTACTAAGAATTACTTTTAAAAATGCAGTTTACCTGAACTTTTATGTAAACATACTGCAGCAGAGATTGGCATGGCAAGTATTTACATGGGTTCCATGAGCTTCTCATTATCTCACATCACAGGCTCCTTGTGATCATGTTTCTCATACCTATAGGCTTCAGTTTTACAGAAGGCTGAATTGTGAAATGTTTCCTTTCAGCTTTTTGTGCACATGGAAAAAAAAAAAATTTTCTTTGGCAAACCCCCTTGCCCTCCCAAATGTGTATAATTTTAGAAAGATACAGAGTATAGTTCCAACCCTGCACCTCTGTGATGCTCTGTTAGTGAGCTGGATACTTAGTACTGTGTATTTTTATTCCTTTGGTGGAATAAAGCACAACTCAGAAATACTGGTAGAATCTGTATGCAGGCTGCTTAATGCTAAGAATAACTCTTTATCCAGTTTGGGGAAGTTTCCCAAATATTGTTGCACCTGTATAACTACATTAGGAAAACCCTCCCAGTATGAAAGCAGGGACTCCAGTTTGAGGAGATAGTCACTGCTGATGATGCGAGCAGAGTCTTCCTGATGTGGATACAACTACACCAAAATAAGCCATCAGCAAACCTGAGTATTAAAATAGTTGTTTTACTAATACAACTGCAGCTGCAAACCGTAACCATGTTGGTCATGGGTCACATGTGTTGATACCCTGTCTGACGTTGCCGTGTATGTCTGTAGCGTTTCCTTAGGCCTTACGAGGGGTCTGGTGAATGTAGGCACAATGATAGAAATATAGTTGGGGACTTGTGGCATTATCGCAGTTAGAAAGGTACTGAATGTAGTGTGCTTTCTCACCACTAATTTTTATGGCATTTTTGAATTATAAAAGCAGAGAGCTTCAGATTTGTTTTTACACTGTTTGCATCTTATGTTCATGTGCGTTATGATGGTCTGAATTGTGGATGCTGTAGAGAGGCACTTCAATCCAACCAAACCTTTTGCCAAAAAAGTAGTCTTTAAGTATCACTTATTTTTGTTAAAATCCTGGGTTGCAAAATTAATATTCTCGAAATGACTATCCCTGTGACTGATCCTTTCACAATATTATTGTAACTTTTTAATATTGCATTGTACATAAGTGTAAAAATATAGGTGGTATTGTCAGTGTTTGGACTTTTCCCTCCATATCTAATTTAAAAAATCTGCTGATTCATTTGGACTATTTGCATTAGTTGCATATGTGTTTCAGGGTATAGATACTGTGTTTTATTTGCAGTGTGGTAAGTTAATTTTTGTGTGGGGTTTTTTTTTTTAATTTTTTTGGGGTTGCTTATTGTTTTCTTCAAAAGATATTTTCAGATTTAGTTTTAATTGTAACTGGCAAAGCATATTTTTTTACTTCTGAAGTAAAATAGCCTCCAAAAATGAATACTATTGCTAGAGTTCAATACAGGAAGGTCTTGAATTACTCATGGACTTTTTGTACAGGACAGTAATTGTTGCCTAAAAGGCTGTGGCTGCAGAATTTCTGTGGTGTGTCAGGCAGGAAAAAGAGGTGCGTGTGAAGAGTTGGTTTGGGGTGCAGTTCAAATTGAACTCACTCAACTTAACTGCTGTGGACTGAAACAGATGGTCCTTCACCTGGGTGGTTCCCACCCCATCTGTTGTGTCCCGTATAGTGAATGCATTTCTTCAAGGTGGAGTATCACCATGCCTTTTGGTGGCAGCTGGCAGGTTTCACTAATTTTATCAGGTAGTTGGACTCTCGGTGGCATAAGTGCAGAATCTGTTTAGCCACGTCAGCTTGATTTGGTACAGTCAGGCCTTTACTGATTTTATCAGCGTTAAGAAAAATATGAGGTACTAGTCCTTTAGTACATCCATGCAGGGGGATCCCCATGCCTGTGCTGAGATGTATAAGGTGCTCTGTAGCTCCACATTATTTGTTTAGGTTGTGAAATGTTTTAATGACATCTTGTAAGCCTTTAACAGGAAAAATGGTTAAAAGAATATTATTAAGTCAAATTTACAGTATCACTTGAGATATCTAAAACATGCTTTTCTAAATCCCAAGACTGTTTTAAAATAGAGTATTTTTAAATTATAATACAGTATGAGACGGTTTTAAAAAACCATCTTCCTTTTCAGGAATTTGCAATACAGGTGAGTTAGCACTGTCATGAAAGTGAAAGTGAAACCAACTTCACTGAGTTTCTTTTTGGTTTTGTTTTTGTGGAAGACATGGAAAATTACTAATGAACAAATAGTGATGACTCTATTTTAGAAAGTCTCTTTAATTTCTTCTAGTATGGACATTTTTAATAATCAAAGATCGTCAGTTCACAAAGTCTGTTTATATTTTATTTTAGTAGTTACTGATACACTTTCTTAAATTAATAGCGTAACCATTAAGCATTAGATTCCTGTATATTTTGCCCCCTGCTCTCAGCTGAAGTGTAGAGGTAGAAGTCCAGAAGCACCTTGTTTGCTCTTTGTTGTCTGTGTTCTACGCATGAAGTAACTTCTCGTGGAATAAAAATTAATGATTCAAAACAGTAGGCTGTAAGATTGCCAGTGTATGGAGAGATCTGCACAGGCTGGGATTGCTTATGGTTATAGACGTCTGTAGGATTTAAGCAATGATGGGACAGATTTAAAAAATAGTTTTGTTTCTCTCTTACTGATTGATTGAGGAAAGTTATTATTCATTTCAGGAGGGAAGAATTACTGTTTCATGGTATCTTATTTGAACCTACACCAGGTCACAATGGAAATGAAATGATGTTAGGGATTTATAGTACAGGATTTCTAGATTACAATTATAAATTTACAATTTATTTTTTAATGGTGGGAAAGAATTGCACTACTTTGCTCCATAAGACCTTTGTCCCATAAGGCACATGGCATAGATCCTTATGCGAGTACATACCTCATTCTGAGTCAGAACTGTGTTTTGTCCAGACCATTGAAGTGTCAAAGCCTAAGTCTTCAAATACTATTTCAATTTCAGATCTGGTGTGGAAATATGATGAGACCATTATGTTGTAAAATAACGACTGTCTGTCAGTAGGAAACCACAGAACTCATGCATACTAGATTCTAGTGGATTTTTTCCCTCTTGGTAACATTTAAAATTCTCCTCATTTGAAAGGAAGCTACGAATGATGGAGTTGTAGTTAGCTGATAGCAGTGATTACACTGTTATTTTCAGTTATGTGCTATTTTCTCAAATTCAAAACAAAAACTTCTGCTTTTATAGATACATTTTTTTCCTGCTTGTTTCTGAGGAAATGAAAAGTCACTCAACTACAATGATGTGTATAGTATACATCTTAAAAATCATAATAGAGACAAACTGAGAGTAAATTTAAAAGCAACTTGTTTGCATTTCATTTGGCGTCTAGAGTCAAGTCCTGGTTCCACTATGCATGGCTTTGTAGCTACCGTGATAAAGGTTGTTCCAGATACTCCCTACGTCCTACAGTAAAATTTGAGCTAAAATGCTGAGATGTTTTCTAGCAAGCACTGTGACATTGATTTCAGCAAGGCCACGCTTTCCCTGGCCAAATGCCTCTTCCTGGGCATATTTTAAGTACTTTAAAATACCTTCTGCAAGACGCTCCTCTACATATAAACTTAGTCATGATGTAAATAATCAGAGATATGAAGAGTCACAAACTGTTTTAAAGCAGAATTTTACTCAGGCTGGCTGAGCTGCGTGTTCAGTGGAATTTAAGATGTTGAGGTTCAGTTCAAGACATTGTGAGTCTTTTAAAATGCTAATTTCTTTTAATATTCAGAAAAACCAATTGAAGTGGAGTTTATCTTGTCTAATGTTGGGAACTAGAAACACTGCTGAGAACCACTTTGGAGGGAGATGTCTCCCAGTGTCCAACTTTGTTCTCTACAAGTAAATGCTACAAAATCTTCATTTTATTTGTTAGACTTATTAAATACTTGTGTTGAAAGAAATCTTATTCTATAAATTACGTAGGTCACTTCATTTGTTTTGGGAGTTGTTACTGATTTTTATGTGGTTTCATTTGCTTTGGGAGTTGTTACTGATTTTTATGTGGTTCAAGCTAAATTCAGCTGAAAAGTCATGTTCCTCATTTTAAGGAAAGAAAAAAGGTGCAAGTTCCTGGGTTTTGTAGATGAAAACCATACAAGATTTTATAATTGTCCCCAAAAGTTAAAAGATCAAGTGCTTATTTGTTTTTCCATGAAAATTTCCTAAAAGTCGTGCCTTGTACTTTGCATTATCTATTGTAATGTTAAATAGAATAGCATTCTCAACTAAAGAAAGAAAATAAACCCCTGTGGTTTACAAATAAATCTCAAACATTTATTAATAATATTTAATTTTTTGTGTTAATGAATTTTTTTTTTTTTTTAAAATGTGCTCAGTGTTTAGACAGTACCTGAAGATAACTACTCAGTTTCACCTTTGCATCTAGCATATTTAGGTTTTAAATTTACTTGCGTGGAGCTAAGATAGCTTGATTAACATGCCTATCCAGGAGTGTTCCATTTCAGATTTTAAAAGAGTCAACAAATGCTAGAAGCATTTGAAAAAATTTAATTATGTATACATTTTTTTTTCTGAACCTGAATTTTGAGCCAAGAGGGCTGAAAGTTTGTTATCACTTTCAATGCAAAGTGTTAAAATGCAGGACAAAAAGAATCGTAATTCATGTATTTGTTTATGTTATTCAGAGTTGTGTAAACATACTTTTGCAACAAAATAGTGTATTTTAGCAAAATGAGGACAAGAAAGCAGTTTTAATTCAAATTTTTTTTTCATTATGTATTTAATTGGAGTTTTTGAAGCACTGAAACTGACATTGTTACACTGTCGGATGTGGCTGCTCTCATCAACTGGTCTGTTACAGCAGTGGTGCAACTTTGAACTTTGCTGTGATGAATAATATGGTACATAGCAGTTTTATCCTGATGTATAAATTAAAATTTCAATAATTACTTAACACTTTTTTGATGGTAATCACAAGCTTTCCTTTCTGTATACTGTCCTCCACCTGCTTTCTTGTTTTCACCTCTTTCCCCCTTCTGTCTTACTCTTTGAGTCATCATCCATAATGTCACATTGTTTTGCTGTCACATACTGTTCCTTTGCTTTCTTGTTTCTTTGTGTCATGCCTCACATTTGGTGAAGAAAACTTCTCAAATCGGGCTTTTTATGGTCCTGCAGCTTGTGTGCTAGAGCCTGAGGTTGGTTGTCTCTACCAGTATCTTCTGTTGGAGGAAGGAGCAGACAGGAAAGGGACTACTAGTAATATACTAAATGTTGCACGAAACACACACAAACGATGTATTCCGTGTTCTGCGCTTTGGAGGTCAAGCTCCTGAAGGAAGAAGACTGCATCATAAAAAGTGTCAGGAATTTGATTCAGTAAATGGCTTTTCGCTCCTTTTGAGTTAGGGTTGAAGGAATCGAGACAAGCTGATGCTTCATTCCCCCTAAAATGTCTGACTGCCTACCCTGATGGGTAGACTTGATACCTGATGTCTGCCTGTCTGGCAGGTGAAGAAAGAAGATAGCATGACCATCACAGAAGTGAGGCAAGGAAGATGGGGAGTAGGAATGAGCTAGGTGTGATCTTTGGAAGTTACTGTCAGACGATCTCGTACTGTGAGTAACTCTGGGTGTAGGTAGGCAGGAAGAGGTGGTTAGGCAGCGGCTGTAGCTGTCAGCAGTCACGTGACTGTGTAGATGGGAGTTGTCAAATGGACATCACTTACCGTAACACTGCTGTTATTCACAACCAGCCACAGAACAAACAGCTACTGAGTTTAGCTCTTTTTCACTGTTCTGATTATTGAGAGGCAAGGCAGGGAGGATTTCAGAGGTAACTGTGCAGTTAGCTCTCTGTAAGAAATAATTTTGTTAGAATGCCCTTTGTAGACGAAGAAGATTATTTCACAGTTATTTTCATCTCTTTCCCATGGCAGGTTTATTTTCTATTGCATATTTACTGTTACTTTTTAATTTCTGAAGAGATAGTGTATTCTAGTTGGGTTGAATAACTCTGAAGGAGATATATTTTTCTTGTATTTAATTTAAATATATTCTTTAGTCATAGTTATGATTCCATTCCTTGATGTTTCTGATCTATGTGTGTCTTGTGAACAAGAACCAACAGTATTATTTGACCTGTAATAATTTTTTAGAGGTGGGATGTACTTACCTGAATATTTTATTCTTTGTCTTAAGGCAGTTCCTCCATTGTATTTAATTTATACTTTAACAAGTTGGTGTTTTTCTTTACAAATACTCAAAGCAAGTATGTGACGTTGACTAAAAACTTAAAGTTCTGTTATTTTTTTAAAAGTGGATTGGTTTAAAAAGTGCTTGCTTCAAAGAGACCTGATTCCTGATCAATGCAAAGCTGGTGATACACTAAGCGAGGATACACTGCCCTCTTATATCTCCCCCCTTCTCCAAATACTTAAAATTATTTGTTTCTGATAAGCCCTTTCGTCGCTTATTTTCATTTATCTACTAATCCCTTGCATTTACTATGTTTGGTTTTTTTTTTTGTACCATTCTCTTCTCCGCTCACATGTAGCAATTTGTTTTCCCTTTTCTGTATGTTCTTTTGCTTTTTCTTTCAATCCGCTCTGAAGTGTAAGGAGAAATTCAGCAACATTGCTTCTAAGCAGAAATTCTCTTTACATGGTGATGCCTGCAGAATGAAACTGTCCAAGCATGTTGGAGAGATGTCACTCTGATCACTTCTAGATAGGAACATTTTACTCACTTATTTAATGCATTGGGTATCAGCTGTTGAAAAAGAAGTAATCTGTTAAAAACAGTCCTGAAACTTTAAGCCCTCTGTTGGTTATTTCTTAATTTATACATTATTTTGTCTTTGTTGTATGTGTGAGGTCAGAATCTCTTGCTTCACGTTACCAAACAGACCTGGAGCCTTTCCTGTTCCTTGAGTGGAGATTGTCTTATGTATGGATTTTGTTATGATTTGTTTATACAGTGTTTAGCACATGGGGAAAAAACCTGTCTTTAGAGGGCAATAGCTGTAGTTAGTGGTGTCTTTGGCCATAAATACTGTCTTTAGAGGAAAAGATGGTTAACTTTGTGGGATTTTTTTTTTCTTTATGCTTGCTCCAGTAAATGATCTGAAATAGAAACCCAATTTAAAATTCCTTTTTTGCATCTATGTTTTTCTTTTTTCATTCTCTCTTGGTGGTCTGCGCTAAAGTATTTTCTGCCATAAGGAAACTAGGAGAGTCATGAACTTCCTTCCTCTGTATCATCAAAAAAGAAATGCAGAATTGTTTTGCCCTCGGTTTTTGTATCTGCATATAGACATTGAAAATACTCCAGCACGGTTGTTTTAGATGTGGTTAAATATTTTATAAACATTTGTTTGCCAACTTCAAATTTATTTTTATGTATTCAGATATAATACACTTTCAGCTTGAGTGTGTTTTATTTCTTAACTTCTCTAGGCTAATAAGGGCATAGGGAGAAAAAGGAAGTAGTTATATGTGTCATAGAAGGAAAAAAAGAAAATAGTTTCCTTAAAACTATTGTCTGTTTTAGACTGGATTTGGGAAGGTGCCAGGGTACTTTCAACTCTTATTGTCTGCAGTGGGAGCTGAATACTCTGTGTCAGAAAGGAATTATTTTGTGTGTTTTCTTGGAAACCACACAGAACCATCCAGTAAGAGATTCTTGCAAATAAAGCTTTGTTTGTATTTTGTAATCTATGTGTACTGATTTAAGATTGTGGATTAAAAGCTAATGCACAGGTTTTCTGTTGTAATGGTATTGTCCTTCAGAGGCCTCGTGAATACTTTAGTGTTCTTTCTTTTTCTCTGTTGGAGAGATCACTGTCCTGAAAGTTTCAGTTTGTAGCCTTAATTTGGGTGAAGAGTTCAAAATTTTAAAAGAAAAAATTCCTTCCATTTATGTTATATAAGTCTGTTTTGACATCTTTTCTGAACAAGTTTTGAGGAAAAGAATAAGTAAATATAAGAGCTTAATGCTTTTTTGCAAGTTAGACAAAAGCATGGGGCTTTGGAACAGTATGTGATTGCTTTGAATGTGCCACAACTTGCTGTGCGCACCTGGGCCAGTGACTTACATATGCTCCAAGCAAGGAAAACACTTGACAAACATTTGGTAGGATTGGGACCCTATTATGTTTCAGCTCCCCCATTTGTAAATGGCTGATGTTTGCCTAGATTTTTGGGATGCTGAGAACACGAACCTGGACAGGGACCAGTACAGTTTGCTGCTGTTTGCCTGTCCCTTTTCTTTTTACAGAGCTTCCCTCCATCACTATGCTTTTGAGAGGGCTGCGTTACAGGTATTTGTAAGAGCAGAAAATGATTAACGCTTACTTTTCTCCAGTGTTTTACGTGTTACAATCCCCAAAGTGAAGTCTAGATTAAATATCATGAATACGTTTGAATCGTGTTTAAGTGAAAATGCAATTGTGTCTTTATTTGTGCTTTATAGGAAGAAAAGGCTTCTCTCCTGCATCGTACTCAGGAAGAAAGGAGAAAACGAGAGGTAAAGTAGATTGTAAGCGTTTTCATGCACACTGGATTTTTCTTTGATGTAGTAACATTTACAGTCCAAAGTACTTTATTCTGCTGCAGTTGTACCTAGTTCAGGAATGTTTTCTTTCAGTTTGCAAGTTCTACATAGTCTTCCAGTATACTAGAATTGAGAAACTGTTTGACTGCTTTTAAGGTGCTTCACAGAAGTGATTTTCATCTCAAAAGAAGGTAGTTAGGGGTGCACTGGGTGCAAAGGGAATTTTTCCTCTTAGTTTGGTGCTTATTTGATCTAGTCTTTGTTGAGAAAAGATAGATACTTGGATAGTAAATTGCATTTTTTGCCTTGTCCATAATCTATTACTATGGGTTGGTCTCGGCAAACCGTCTTCTGCTCCTGGATCTGCTATGGTTTCTTGGATGACCTTCAGCAATTCACTTCCCCAGTGTGTGCCTCAGTTCTGTGGATGTAGAATCAGAACAATGATACTTGAATGCATCTTAAAGTGCTTTGAAATCACCTGATAATTGAGGAGCAATGAGAAGCGGTTGTGAAGCTGACATGTGAGACTTTAGGAAATCTTAACACTGGTTTGAGATGGAAGCTTACTGTCATGGATAATTCAGTCTGGAATAATGCAGAGGAGGAGTAGGCATTGAAAGGAAAAACACCAGTTTTAAAACATTAATATATGTGGCAATATGAAAACAAAATTTAGTAACATGGAATTAAAGTGAATATGTTCATGTTGTCAATTTTTCCCCTCTGATATGAGTAGAAACAATTTTGGTCTTAAAAATGATTTTAAAAGTGTAACTGTAGTTTTCATGCTAATCAAGAAAACAGAGCTGTTTGCCCCTTAAAGATATGTTTGACCCTTGCTAGGTTAAATATAGGTTCTGCAGTGGCTCCTCTGTTTCTGAGGACAGTTACTGCTTTTTTTTCTTTCTAACTTGGATGTATAATTATGGACCAAGTTTAAGTATGAAGTTACTAGGATTTTGCCAGTTAGTTCAGAACGTTGTGTTATGATTCAAATTTATGACCAGTGATTCCTTACCAACATATGCAAAAAGACTTTTTGTGCTTCATAAACTTTTTGCCATATATTGAAATAACCCATTCAGTTGCTTAATTCTGTCTGCTGCAAAGCTGATGCAGAGTCATATGTGTATATGTACACACATACACACAACGATTTTCTGTAGCATATATCAGATTCTCACAAAATGAATGACTGCCGTGAGGATAAAATCAGTTATGGCTTTTAAAAAAAATGCCTGTAGCAGAATCTTAGCAGTGACCTCAGACTTAAAACCTTTGCAATTACGGGTCGCTAATTGACAATTATTTATTCTAGGATAAAACCTTTATCTAGAGAAAAGGAGAACATACCTACTTTTTAGTCGAGCATTACATTATGATTATGAAGAGGCAGTGCCTCTCTGTTATTGAAACTCTCTCCTGCTTGTCCTCATACTTTGCACTTTTACTGTTAGATACTTTGGAGAGAAAAATGTCCTTTGGCCTATCAAAATTTTGATTTTGTCCATGCTCTAGAGGTAATTAGAGTCTTTCAAGTATATGCTTATTCAGAAAAATTGCTTTAGGAACCAGTGTTTCTAAGAAAAATAAAATAGGCATTGGATAGCAATTCATCTGGTGTTTCTCTGGTCACAATAAAAAAGAAATCAAGTTTTTGTGAGTTTAGAAATTTCATTAAAATACATTTGGGAATCTTCACAAAGTTTCAAAACATTTCGGTGTTTTGTTTTGCTTGGTGGCCCTCAGAATTATGGGCTCATTATAGTTCAAGGATTGATTAGGTTAAAATTTCTCTTCCCAAAGCAGGCTTCTCTGATTTTTACTCTTGATATTCCTACTTTCCCTTCCTCAACCGCTGCTTTGTAGCTCTAGCTTCTGAGCAACTATTTTATTAACTTCTCTCTTTCATCCCCTAAGAAACTGTATGGACATTATTAGAAACGTAATTACAGTAGCCACTTCCCTTAGATATTTATTGTGATGGGATATGCTGGGGGTGTTGTCAGGGGACCCACTGAGTGCTCTTTCCATAGTACCTGAAGCAAGCTGGCTTTCAATTCCTCGGAAGGTGAGCCATTGTAAAGTGATGATTTTGACTACTCTTTCTAGCTACTGAGGAAGACATCACAAAATGACTCACTTTATATGTCTGGTTTGAAGGAGAGGGCAAGAATTTTTATTAATTTCCATATTGTGCTCCTGGGCTTAAAACATTAAGCCTCATTTTCCTTTTGACAGCAGTATTGTCTCCAAATAACTGATTTTTTTTTTTTTTTGTGGTTTGTTTTTTTTCCCCACATCTGAACTGCACCAGCCTCGTAATACTGATACATTATTTGAATGGAAGCAAATAAGCAGGTCTTCAGTGTTAGCTGATCTATGCAGAAAGAAGAACAGTGTCATTGAATTTGATGAATTCTTCAACATTTTAGTATTAAGTACATTAAGTATTAAGACTTTGTCTAATAAAATACAAATGTGTTTATTTTGACTCCTGTAGTCTTACATACTTATTGAGTATTAAAAATTCTTTTGCGATACCTTAATGGTAAATTTACACTTAAAAACATAAAAAGTTTTCTCCCTGATTTATGAGTATTGGATGCAAACCTTGAAACACTTTATTTTACTAATGATTAGTGCTTAATTTTCACTAAAAAACTCCTTTTGAATACAAATCTATTTGATAAAATTGTAGGAATTAGAGTCAGTTCCACAACGTTGATTTTGATTTTTCTTGCTTTGTTTTACAGGAAGAAAGGCGGAGGCTGAAAAATGCAATAATAATCCAGTCATTTGTGAGAGGGTACAGAGACAGAAAACATCAAGTAAGTATTTATTTAGAAAGATGTGAAACAGTTTTTCTAGTAATAAAGAATTTCATTGAAAAATCTTCACCTTTTTGAGTATTGTGTGTGCCCACAAAGTCCAAGTTCTTTTTTGCCCCTGACGTTTTCATTTGAACCTCAATATTTTAGTAGATGGATGTTTATTCTGCAAAGCATGTATGTGACAGTGGACTTCAGTGGGATTACGCAATGTTTTTTTGAGCTGACAAAGCATATGAAAACAGGTATCAGCAGCTTTCACACGCCAGTGAAGCTTTTTTCCCCAATATGACTAAGGTGGTAGTTTGAGTCAAAAAGACGTTCTTTCTAAGCTGCTGTTGGGTAGATTATTGTAAGAAAGAGTTGTATCTGTTTAAATTCACCAATATTTATTGAGTAAACTAGATGAAAATGTTTGATGTGATATTCTTTACTTGAAAAGCAACAAATTTGTTGCAATGTGTACTTTTTGAATTACTGAAAGCAATTACGGCTTTAACTATGATATTGTATATATGTTTGATCTCTTAACAAATGCGTTGTATTCATTTTACTACTTTGCTACCACTTTGGATGAGAAACTGAAATGAGGTTTTTAAAATTTTGCATCTCTGTTTTAACTCATAACCATTATTGATATATTGATGCATGTCTTATTTTTATTTTAAGTACTCTATCCAAAGAAGTGAATTTGATCGCTGTGCTAATTTGGCCCAGTCTGGAGGAACCTTTTCCACTGCTAATGGAGCTAATTTGACCCTTTTAGTTCGTCAGTTACTCTTTTTCTATAGACAGAATGAGGATTCTAAACGTTTGGTGAGTACTGTTATATACTTTGATCCGTAGTACTTTTATTTCATGCACTTTCAAAGTACTCTTTCACTTAGAAGATTTTGAAGGGATGCAAAAAAGGCTTTGACTGCTTTAGTAAATTCATTTAAGAATTCTGGCTTTTGCTGGCCTGCACTCTCCCGTACTCTGCTGTTTTTTGTTTAGACAGAATAACTTAAGATTAGATTTTATATGTGCGCACACACACACACACAATCTGTGAAATGAAGCCTTGGAAAATCCTGTGTATTATTCACAGTAATTTATCAAAAATAATATACTTCTATTAGAATTGAATTTTTAAAAAATATTTTCCACTTAGCTCTCTGGTCATTCCTAAGGTGTTTGGTTGGTTGGTTTTTTTTTTTTCCTCACTGGTCAATAATGCTGGCGTATCAATTGCAAAATAACTGCAAGCTTCCCAAATGTACAAGTAAGTATGATTCATAATGGGTATTAATAATGGACATTAAAGAATTATGGCTATTTAAAAACAAAAAATTAACAGATGAATTTGTTGCAAGAGTAAAGTTATTTGTAAGTGTAATTCAGTCTTAACTAATACTAGCAGTTGTGTAGTTTGTGGTGTAACAATTTTTTTCTCAGCTGAACATGATTGTCTTACTTTGTGTTTTGTAAGTCCTCCAAAAGTATCCAAAACAGGATTGCAATATTACTGTCTGTGTTGCAATAAATAATATAACTTGTTGTTATAAACAGTCAACATGCATATCTTTTCCCAGGTGTGGATGTGTCAGAATTTAATAAAACAGAGTTCTCAGTTTGTTAAGCAGTTGGATGGTCCAGACAGACTTACTTGCTTATTCCAAATAAAAGGACTGTTGGGTCTGTGTTGCAGGTAAATTCTTTTTTCTATGTGCTACTTTCTAAAAAGTGTTCAGAAATTATGTTAGGTACTTGTTTGTTTCTTTTTGCAGCAGATGAAGTATTAAATGTAAATTTATTTTATGGAGAGGACTGTTTATGTTAAATATATATGTAGGCTGTGGTATAGGATACTTGTTCCTATGTGAGAACAATGGAATGTTCTTAAGCTTCATTGACTTTCAAGTTCAACATGTACTTAAGGGGTGCCCTGCCTAGGGGTAGGCTTGAGTATGTTCTTAACTTTTTGCTCATAGCGATATCATTAGCAATATTTGTGGAAACCAGAAGGTTTTCTTGGGAACTGATAGTGATTAGAAGGTATTATCTGAGTTAGACTCATGTTCCAAGGATATGCTTTGGATATGTTTTGTTTTAAAACTAATACTATTTAAGATGCCTTTCCGCACACTTTATTTTGAATTTAAGGCATGTTAAGCAGTTACATTACTGGCTTCAGCAGTACATTTATTATTTGTAGCGGGAGGATCCTGGGAGGATCACAGGAAGGTAAATCTGTCAAGGCGACTTGAAGAGCTGGCAGCTAAAGCCTAGTTTTAGAAAACAATATATTTGCTCTTATCAATAATAGGAACTAGTTATTCTCTCCAGAGCTTTAAAATAGTTTTTTTCCTTTTAATGTTGAGGCTTTTTAAGAAAATTGTTTCATTCGAGTCACTGAACCTTGTGTTCTTATAATTGTGTATGCTGTATGTATAATAAACAGTGACACCAGATACTAAAGAAGACTTGAGTGGTGGGCTTCAAAGTCCACGTACGTTGGAACACAGCTGTGGCGTCACTGGATTAAATTGTACATTTTCACTACAGTTGAAATTTTGGTTTCGTGAATGCAGCTCTGCTAGTATTCCCACTCTCCCTTCCTGACTGGGTGACGTGGGAAAACAAAAGCAGTGGAAGAGATGTCCTTGCCTATACATTTAGGGAGAATGAAAGAAGAAGCTCTTCTTAACTTCACCTTGCCAGCTTGATGATGGGTGTCTATACTTGCTTTCTGAGCTACTTTAATTTTCTGCAAAAGCCCAGAAAGTGAGCAGTGGGACGGGTAGCCAAAAAAGTATTTCCCTATGATAAGTTCAGATTCATGAGAAGCTGTAGCTTTTGATGCTATGGAAAAAAAAGGTGACTGTGTAATACCATAGCAAAAATGGTAGATTGATTGCAGCTACATCTGCAAAAAATGATCTTGTTGTCAGAGTATTTTTTTTTCTGTTTAGTAAAATGTCTTAACTATGGTGTCAATATAATTTTTGCTGATAGGTCCCGTTTTTCTGAATGTCTGGGAAAGAAAGCACATTGTTAGGGCAACTATGCCTATATACATCTCATACTAACAAATCCTTTTAATTCTAAACAGCCTCTTAATCTTCACCATTTCTGTCATTACTGGTAGTTGTTTCATAAGCAATTTGCTAAAAGGATGGGGATGGTTGTATTTTAATATTTCGGTCTGTAATCAAGGACATACTGTTTTAGTTATACATATGACGTGCCCCAGCGTTTGTTCCCAGCCCATATTGCTCTGGGGCTTTTATGACTTCATTTTTAATATGGGTAGTAATACATGTTGGAAAAACATGTATTGTTCTTTGCTTCTCTTCCAGTTCATGCAGTAGACCTCCAAACTGTCAAGTCACTGAAAGCAAGAATTTAGTATGATTTAAAGAGAGTGTGCCATATTCATAGAAACCCTAAAATCAGGAATTACTATTATAAAGATGCCAACAAAAAGATGTAGCTAAACTACTGAGAACACTTGGAAACCGAGTAGAAATAAATTATTTTAAGGTGAACATGAAAAGTTTTTTTTGTAGTTTTATTTTTAAACCAGTGTGCATATGCCTGTGGTGAAATAAGAGAAATATCTTGTTAAATAATTTTGATTTCATTTCATTTATAGGCTATTGCAAAATTGCAGTGATGACAGTCTGAATGTTGCACTTCCTATGAGAATGCTTGAGGTATTTTCATCTGAGAATACGTATTTGCCTGTTTTACAAGATGTCAGCTATGTGACATCATTAATTGAACAAATTTTGCACTACATGATTCAAAAAGGTGAGTAGCTAGGAACTAGAGGTTCTGCGAAATACTCAAAAGTTAAACAGAATGCGTCATATCTGAAGGCCATGTTGTTTAATCATGTTTTGCCTTTACCACAAACACAATGAATTAAGTGCTACATACACTAACCTGTACATTAGATGGATGTTTTGCTTGTAATGAGATCACTGCTTGAGAAATTACTGTTTGATTTCTTTGGAAATTCTGTTTATAAATTGAGTATTCTGCCAAGTTACTTACACAGACTTTTACCACAGATTTTGAGAGTAGGTGGATATTACCTAAGAGAAATTTTATTCCAGCAGCTGTTTACACACACACACGCGCATGTACATGTGCATATGCACACACGCACACACACACCGTGCCAGGTCTAAGTTTTAGTTGTGTAAAAGTTGGGCATTGTTTTGCAGTACTGTTCTCTGTAACTGCTAATGTTCATTATTATTGTAAATTGGTGTTACCTTTTCATCCTGCTAACACTAGAGACACCTTAGCAAAGAGATGGTGACCTAGCTTTTATTTCCCTTGTACCATCATCAGCAAAACTGTTTGCTAAACTGCAATCAGTTACACCTGTGTAAACATACTGAAAGTTAATGAATTGTGTAGTTATCACCAGAATTATGTCTTGTCTCGAAGAAACTCTATTGCTCTGGGAATGTGCGAAAAAATTAATTTGGCTTTCTGATACAGTAGCTTGAGTTTGCAAGACTTGTGGATAGGCAGAAAAGACAAAAACATTATGAAATAAACATCTGTGATCCGGCTTCATTGGTGTAAAATGTAAAAAGAGCACCTTCCAGTTTATTCGTTAATTGTTGGAATAATTCTGTGCTTGTAAGTTTTAAAGTACATTCAGTGGACTAGGCTATCTTATCCTATTACTAAGGATTTGGTTTTAACTACTACATGTTGAAGTCACTATGAGGAAAAAAAATGATTGTTATTGTAGCACATTTATTTTACTTTCCAGGCATAACTAAAACTATAGAAGTATTTGAGTTTGTCTCATTGCTTACTATATAATAAGTATATCTTCCAAAATACTTTAATACATTATACTTTGTTCTTTTAGTATAATATTCGGTCCTCATAGCTGATTATGAAAGATTATCAAGATGTTAGATCATAAATTTTAGTAAAAAAATTCAGCTTTCTGATCACTTACAGTCAAAACAAAAGAAGCAGTTGTGTGCAATTGTCTGCAAACAGATGTTCTGTCTCCTAATCATTTATGATGGTTAATTTGTAAAGAATCTGTAATCAGCTTTTATTAGTATATGGTTTTGTATGTAATTTGTCTTCCATGTGCGTCTTGTCAGCATTGCTAAGTTATTCCTTTATGGTGACTTCCACTTGTTGCATTGTGTCAAGTTAGGTAGTCCCCAACAAAGGGTTTTAGACTGGACCTCTCAATAATGCAACACTATTTATGCATTTACAGTGGTTCTTGTAGGAGTGGAATTTGAGTCTTTGTTTAGGAGTTCATTGAGCAAGAGGAAGTTGGTTTAAGAAGAATGAAATCATGTGATTCCATTGGTACTTTAGTGAGACAAAAATAGATTACCGTCTACACATGTCTTTATGGCTTGGGTGGTAATGCATTTTATTACTGTCTGAGAGATCCCTGTTTTTGGAACAGTAATTGTATTCTTCAGCCTGCTAAGGCAAGTTGTTTGTAGTATTGAGACATTCTGCCAACAGGACTCTTACCTCTATGATGTAGTCATGTTTTGGAGTAGAGGGGAAAATCCATGATTTCTGAAAGGGTGGAAGGACAGCTGTCAGAAACATGACTAGAGTCATTCAGAGGAGAAGAGAATATCTTTTTCATAGGTCATTGTTTAAAAAAATCAAATTATTCACTTCAGCAGCAGGAGTGGTCAGTCTCTGAAAAATCAAACTGACTCTGAATGCAATTATCTATCTATGATTTTATGAAGTGATGTTCCCAAAAAGGTTGTTGGTATATCCTGTTAGTTACGTGAATGTGACTTGGACTATTGTAAAATGTCTTCCTAAGTAAAGCTTCATGCAATGAATTGTAAAGTATTTTTCAAGTTAAAAATGTTAAGGATATGAGTTTTTTCATACGGAAAAGAAGAAAAATAATACTGTATTTAAAAAGTGATATTTCTTATTTGCAGGCTACTACAAGTCGCTTTATTTGTTAATTAACAATAAGCTTCCCTCGAGTATTGAATATTCTGATGTTTCTCGAGTCCCTATTGCAAAAATACTTCTGGAGAATGTTCTGAAGCCATTGCACTTTACGTATAGCTCTTGTCCAGAAGGTGCAAGGTAAATAAAGATAATATTAGATACTTGTATACTTATTTGTTATTGTCAGAGGTGCACAATTTGTTGTTGTTGAGTGTCTAGCTATTCTTTCAGTGCAGTTTGATCTATTTGCAATAGTAATGATTTTTTGGTAATGCTTTTCGTCGATGAAACAATGTAGTTTCAGGTGTGTTTAAGAAAAAGGCAATAAAATGCTGAAGACTACAATAAACAACACAGAGAATAGCAGGTATTGCAATATGTAGGAACATAGGTGTGGAAAAAAATAGATGAGAGCAGAGATGCAGCTAAGGGCAGATGAAAAGAATTTTAGAGTTAAAAGGAACTTTGTGGCAGAGGAGCTAAGGTTTATGAAGAGAAATAATTAAGTCATAGCTTACAAGAAGAAAGAGTCAGGTATGGAGAAAGACAGAACAAAAGTCAAAGTCTGGTTGTATCATATGTGATAGTGTTTTGTGTTAAAGTAGTATTTTTGGGGAAAAAGACTAATTATGCTTTTAAGATTTTTTTATTTCGAGAATATAAACAATGAATTTAACTTCAGAATAGTTTTCTGTGAGTTCATGAAAAGTTTAAAGGATAAAATTAATGTAAGATCGTCAGGAAAAGCATGTAGGGTAAGAAGTTAATTTTTGAGAAATCTGAGAAATTTGGTTTATTAGCACAGGATTAGTGGAGCGCATCTTTCCAGTCTTCTTGATGGACGTGTTCAAACTTGCAAATTGATCTATTATTCCATGGATATAATTGTGAGAAATTTTGCCTGTATTTTCTATAAAGACAATTTTTCTTCATTTCAGGCAGCAGATTTTTGCAGCCTTCACAGAGGAGTTTCTGGCAGCACCTTTTACAGATCAGATATTCCATTTCATCATTCCAGCGCTTGCTGATGTGCAGACCATTTTCCCTTATGAACTCTTTCTGAATGCACTATTATTAGCAGAAAGTGGATGTTCAAGAAGTGATCAAGCCCCGTGGCTTTTTTACTTTGTGTTAACAGTTGGAGAAACATATTTGGGTGAGAAAGCTGAATGGCCAATTCATTGTTTTTTCATACTTGAGTTAATGTATTATGTATTTTCACAACCTGGTTCACTGCCAAGCAAAAAGGACAGTTTGTGGATAAAAGTATTGAAGAGATCTGTTTTATTAGCTATTCTTGCCTTTTTCAGTAAAAAATACACTTAATTTAGGAAGATTTGGCATAATGTGTTTTGGTCAGGTATTTCTGGTAAAATATATTTTATAGTACAGTGTGATCTGTCTAACGATCTTTTATTTCAATGTATGTGCTATAGGGTCCCTTTCAGAGGAAGGACTTCTTGTGTATTTGAGGGTACTCCAAACTTTTCTCTCTCAGCTGCCTGTGTCTACTGCTGGTACAAATTGTCAAGATGCAAACAGCGATTCTGAAGATGAGGATGAAGAGATCAGTAAAATGACAACTACACCAGTAAGTACAGAATTTCTTTGAATGAATTTGTATTTTAGCAGCAACAAATACAGGCAAAAACATGATCACTGTAAGACTTGTATTTTTCTAGCTACATGTAGAAGGGAGCATGTTTACTTCTTAAAAATAGATGGCTTCTCACTGTAAGCAAATGGAACTGGTTGCTTACATTAAAAACAAAACCCTTACTGTAACAAGAAACCTTAAAGTACAGGTAGTGTGTCTGCTGAAGGACAGAGCTTTTATTTAACAAAAAAAGTTTAAACTTCTCTTCTTTAAATTTGTATTTTACAGAGACTGTATTACTCTCTGTATTCTTTAAGACCGTGATGATGCTAAGGTATCGTGAAACATACCAATCTGATCTTCCAACTTAGTATTTTCGTGTTTTTTTTCTCATGGAAATATTACAAGTTCAACTACAGTCTTTACCCTTTAGAATTAGCTCTGTATTTAAATATATCCACTACCTTGAAAGCCCTCAGAGGGGGAACACCTGCTCTCTATAATAATGTATAGAGATTGTATTATAAATAGAACTTTTCACTATAGTTTAAACTTCCACCAGTAAAATGAATCCATGCTAACTTTAACCTCCTAATACTCGGATCAAGGCTTTGAACAACCAAAGTTGGAGAGACGTAAATTCAACAGTTTCTTACTGGCCTTTATAATCTCTCAAAAGGCATTACCATTCAAAGGACTTATGCAGTCTACAGTCTTTCCTTGTGGAATGTCCGAAACTTCACCGTATTTAGGGTTCATTTTAAAAAAAAAAAGTCTCATAGATTATTTTGCCTCCCCACACTGAGCTGGGAATTCTGGATTCTGTGTGTCTCAGGCATTATAAGGCTTCCTGGCATTTTCTTGGTTAAGTGTTGAAAGCAAAAGCATACCAGCTCTTCTAAGAGATACTGTTCTTATAATGCCTACTTACATTTCATGTAAGGTTATGTACATTTCTGAAAGATGCAGCATTTTTAAGACCTCAATATTGCGAGTAACCTCTTATAAACAGCCATACTGCTGGGGAATACATGCCACCTTCTACTTGTGCATTTTTAGATGCAGTGTGTTAGCTTTACCCCAAAATCTCTACCAAGATAGTGTGAATAAAATACTTAATTTGCCAGACACGCACACACTGTACATGATGTAAATATTGGCAGATTCTACTTGTGGCTTAGAGATATGGGTGATTAGGTAAAAATAAAGCATAAATTTCTGTTCACAGGTAGCTTGCAGTTATTTGTAAATTAGAGAAAATCTGCAGAGCCTTTACTACATAATACTATTTATTGCAATATGTTTTTCATGTGTTTCTCCTATGAGTTTTTTATGTATTCCATATTTTCATGCATGCCTGTCTTACAAAAAAAAAAAAAAGGTGGGTGGATGGGGAACCCCT
Source organism: Fulmarus glacialis (assembly GCF_000690835.1). Lineage (NCBI taxonomy): Eukaryota > Metazoa > Chordata > Aves > Procellariiformes > Procellariidae > Fulmarus > Fulmarus glacialis. Next base: position 22,294 of record NW_009193927.1, read on the forward strand.
CTTTTTTAAAAATTCATAATTGGATAACTTGTATCCTTCAATGAGCCAGACTGCTTTCCTCTGTTGGGGGCAAGATAAAGAGAAGAAATAAGGAAAAGAAAAGCTCCACTCAGTTCTATGTCAAGAGAAAGCGTTCCTATTCGTACACTGCTGGTACTACCCAAACGTGTATTAGCCACCCTGAAGTTTTCTGTTGTTTGTTAACCCATGGATTACGAATGTGAAAATACTGTTTGTAAAGGAATTTACAGGAGATACCCATTTCTGGATTTCATGTCCAATGCTGACTGACGTCAGTGGGGAAGAGATGACTATTCGCATATTTTATGCCAGTAAATGATGTTGCCTTATTGTATCCAAGTGTTGCAGAACATGCTTACATTAAAGGGAGTCTTTCCCACCGGCCTAAGTGTAAAGATTGATATCAACCCAACAGTTGCCTACCTAGGGATATAAGTTGGCTCTTGTGTCTGATACTGTTAAAAATGCTACTGGAATATACATATGTGCTTACATTTTAATTACTGTACAAGAAAATTTTATGTTCTAGTAAAATTCTGAAGTTTTTTTTTTTTTTTAAGAAAAGGGGATACTTATTCATTAAAAAGACTTAAAGCAAATTTTTCTTTGATATATTTGTAGGGTGATGGGAGAATATCCGTTCAGTACATAACTGAGGAGTGTCTAAAGAAATTGGATACAAAGCAGCAGACAAACACTCTACTGAATATGGTTTGGAGAGATTCAGCTAGTGAAGAGGTCTTTACCCTGATGGCATCAATCTGCCACACGCTAATGGTGCAACACCGAATGATGGTGCCAAAAGTCAGGCAAGTATAAATAATAGTGATGTTGAACTGTAGTACATCTAAAATTGGTTTTATTAGATAGGCTTGTTTTAAATACCCTGTGGTTTTTTTTCTGTATTTTCTTTTATGATCAGCTGAAGGAAATAAGAATTTCAGAATTTAAATAGTAATTCCAGGCAAACCAAAGAGTGGATTCTCTCTGTTTCTTATTTTTCTTCTTGTTCATTTTGCTCTCTCTGGAGTAATCACTGAATCCAAAAGTGTAAGCTCTTGGTTTGTTTAGTGACTTGCGAGTAAGTTAGTATTCTATCACCACATTGAGGACTATGGAACAGGTAATGTTTGTGATCAGAAAATGACACGCAAATAGGGATTGCAAAGTTTCTTGAAGGGAGTTTATCCGTCCCCTTGCTCAGAGGCAGTGTTAAGTGTCATTCTAGCAGAAGTTTGTCTAGCTTGTTTTTAAAACTTTCAGTGGTATGAATTTCACAGTCTCTCTAGCTAGCAGAGCACTGAAACCAGCTTGTCCTCTACCCTCTTTAATATATAGCCAAAATCTCTCTTGCTACAAATTAAAACGATTCCTAACTATTGAAAAATACTTGTTGTTTGGGGAAGGGCTTTGGCACCTGAGATAGAGATAAAAGACTTGTTCATTTGTACAGCATTCTTTTACAAAGACTGCAAACAGCGAATATCGGTAACAATGGAAGAAGATTTTTGACCTTTTTATTATCAGACTAAGACCCATAAATATTAACACTGTTCTGGTGCAAGTAGTTTTGAATAAGTATGTAGTTGCTAGTAGTAAAGTAAGTATTTAGGGAATGTTGTAAACATAATCAAGTCAAACTGCATTGTAAACAGTGATACAGAAAACTAATTAGGTGCTATCTTAGCCCAATGGTGTTTATGGCTCTTAGAGGAAGTAAGATGTCAGTGAAACTGTGATTGCTCGATTAGGGTAATTAGTTCTTTGTAGACTAATTGCATTAAAGCAGGATGTGAGATCTGAAGATCATAGCAGCAGTTGAATTAGTATGCCCGCTTTATTGTTGCAAGTAGTACATTGCCTTGGATAGTAATTACTGAGTTTAAATGCATCACTGCTTTGACTTGAGGTTTGCTGGTGAACTGTGTGGAAAAGGGTGTTTAATGAATAAAGAAGTCACACAGAACTTTAATTGTATGAGTATGACATCTATTTCCTCTGAGAAGCCGTTTTGAGTCTTTGCAATTATTTGTGATAACAAGCTAGTTACACACTGGATAAATTCAGGAGTTGTGAAAGCTCTACTCAACATCTTATAACGGAAAGCAATTTACAAATTTTAACTTTTGAATAGCTCCAAAATAGTTGAAGGTACCCATTTTAGAAATAAGTAGTAGAGATACTGAGATTTTTGTCAGTAATACCGAAGGAGTTACTTTCATGGTCAAAATGAAGTTGATTCACACAGGTATTTGGTAAATTGAAGCAGACATTTAATTACTAGTTCTGACTTCCAAGTCAATCATAAGTGTTGGGTTTGCCAGGCATCATCATGTCAGGAGGTGTCTGTCTTTTGTCCTATTCTCAGTGCATTTTAGACCTGACCTAAGTTACCAAGCATCTATTCTGAACATTATTTTTGAGCGTTTTTCAAAGGACATTTGATGCTTGTTTTAAAGGTAGCAAACATTGTGCCATTTCAAAAGACAATTAAAAGATTTTTCGTCATTAATTTCCACTTTTTTTAATTGTCTGATGATTTTTATAATTGCCCAAATGATTTTGTCAAATTCAGTGATAGTCTTTTGAAAGATGCTTCACTTGTTTTGCAACTAACTTTTAAATGACTTAATATTCAGAGTAAAGTATAATCTGTTTAATTAAACCATGTAGAAATAGTTAAGCAGAAATAATTTATTTAAAATTATTTTTAATATATTCTAAGAGCTCAAAAATGCTCTTTTATTTTCTGTTTGGAAACATTCTGGGTCAAATGGTTTAAAAGACAGAAAAGATTGTTACAAAGACTTTGCTTATTTAACAGCATTTACAACTGTAATAGAAAATAATGAAAATTAAAAACATAAAGGCTGCAAATCTGCAAAGTGTGATGCTAAATAGAGAGAGTAATAACTGAAAATAACTTTTCCGTAACTGTAAAGAAAATTAGGCTAAAGTTAACACAGGCTTTGGAAGGGAGGAAACAACAAATATCTCTGTATTGTTTTAATAGTTCTGGGGCTTTTTTTCTTCTTGAAAAAAGATAAGAAACTCATAGTATAGACTTATGTCACTCCATTAGAGCTGAATGCTTTTTCTTCTTGTGGCTTCTCTGTACATCTTTGATTTGACTGATGATGATATTGTATGGTGTTAGGAACATTGGTGTTGCTGCATTAGCTCAGTAGTTTCTTTGATTTTGCAACAGAGACCAAGAGAGAACAGAACAAGATACGCAAAAGTACAATGTAGTTTTGAACAGAAGGAGCAAGCCTCTCAAGTTCCTTTATAATCCTCTACAGAGAGTGGTGGGATTACTGGAAAAGCACATTGCTTTGGGTTAGTCATTAGGAATTTTGATAAATTCTGAATAAGTTCTGGAAAGATGCAGTCAAGCTCAATTAAAGAAAAAGATCACAAGACTGGAAAACCCTAGCTGTACCTAGTGTTCAGTAAGCCAGGTGAGAGGTGTAGAATAAAATCCTGATTGTAATGAAGTCATTGGGAATTGTACTTGTTTTCAGAGGGGTAGGGCTTTCATCTTTTCACTGTAAAGTTGATATGTATTATTGAATACAGTTATTTAAAAAAAAAAAGACAAAACATGAGTCTTGGAGCATAGTTCTCATTATAAAGAGATTTGCAAGACTTTTGTTCATCAAAACTATAAATAACTAGTAAGTTCTGTTTCTGCAAAATATTTAGGGGCGTAATTTAATACTGTAAACTTCAGGTCATCACTATGGCTTAATATTAAATAGTGATGGAAACTGTGCTTGTACTGGGACTTCAGTCGCTATCAGCCATCTGATCAGTGCCCAAGAGTGATTGCTCATCTTGGTTTAACAGTTTCATAGTGACCGTACATTACTACTATTTAATTAATACAACATTGCTAATCTTAACCTGTGGTTGAAAATTGTTTGGGAAACTGACATTCTGGTGTGATATGAGCAGCCTGTCTTCATACGTGTGCTGAAGATACTTAGACTTTGCATGAGGCTATTTTAGTAATTCTTTGGGGAATGTTCTTCCTCTGTTGTATTTTTCTTAAAACCAGAAATATTGTATATGAAGATTTTACTCTTTTTTTTTTTTTTTTTTTTTTTTTTTTTTTTTTTTTTTAAAAATTATAAAATTTTTTGGGTTGGGA
>NW_009193928.1:0-694 GCF_000690835.1 Fulmarus glacialis
GGTCACCCCTGCAGTGTCTCTCTCTCTACCCTCCCACCCTTCCTCCTTCTCCTCCGTACAGGTCCAGCATGCCAGCAAACAGATCACGGCGGAGAAGCAGTACAAGGGCATCATCGACTGCATAGTCCGCATCCCCAAGGAGCAAGGCATTATCTCCTTCTGGAGAGGCAACCTGGCCAATGTCATCCGGTACTTCCCCACCCAGGCCCTCAACTTCGCCTTCAAGGACAAGTACAAGCAGATCTTCTTGGGGGGAGTGGACAGGCACAAGCAGTTCTGGCGCTACTTTGCGGGGAACCTGGCGTCCGGGGGTGCCGCGGGAGCCACCTCCCTCTGCTTTGTCTACCCGCTGGATTTCGCCAGGACCCGGCTGGCGGCTGATGTGGGCAAAGGAGCCACCGAGAGGGAGTTCACTGGGCTGGGTGACTGCATCATCAAGATCTTCAAGTCTGATGGCTTGAAGGGCCTGTACCAAGGATTCAGTGTGTCTGTTCAGGGCATCATCATCTACAGAGCAGCCTATTTTGGGGTTTACGACACAGCCAAAGGTAAGAAGTGCATGGAGAAGTGACTGCAAGGGAAGATCTATCCAATAAAGGCACTTGGCAGTACAAGGACAAGCAGAGCTTGGCTTAGCACCAGTTCAGGGTGGTAGTGCTAGAATATGCACAGGTGTTTCTGAAATGCATTCCTG
>NW_009193928.1:709-7340 GCF_000690835.1 Fulmarus glacialis
AAGCCTTGGGTTTGCAGTGTGTTTTCAGACACTTCCCAGATTCTTTCTCTGTCTTAAGGCTTGTACAGATCGGCTTGTATGGTAGCTTGTTACTTATTGCACCTCATGACACAAACCTGGGAGGGTTCTGCAGGAGAGACCTTTTAGTCAGGGAGCATAAAGAGGCCTTAGATCCCAAAATCCAACAGTCCTGTAAACTTGTTTCACTCATAGTACAGTACCTGTTAATAGTCAAATATGGATGAAGGGAGAAGTTGCAGGCTTGATTGAGTTGACTTGATTGAGTGACTCCTGGGGTTGGTGGGTGATTGTTCCTTCCACAGCCATCTTTCCCACAACCCTTTGCCTCTGTACTGACTCCGGTAATTTGTTCCTGATGGCAGGTATGTTGCCTGATCCAAAGAATGTGCACATCGTAGTGAGCTGGATGATTGCCCAGAGTGTCACTGCAGTAGCAGGGCTGGTTTCTTACCCTTTTGATACTGTGCGACGTAGGATGATGATGCAGTCTGGCCGAAAGGGAGGTAAGATTAAGTGCTCCTATGGTGTTCTGGCAGCAGAAAGTATCTCTTCATTGTGATATGATGGGAGATGCTGGGTATTTTTTATCTTATGGAAAACTAATGACCTCCTTACTGGAATCCTTAAAAAAAAAAAAGCTATGGGAAACACATTGCTGGTTATTTTTCATGTTCACTTAAGAGGCTGAGAGTTGATTTGATTTCCATGTGAAGAATTAAAATTACTTTTCATTAATTGATTACTTAATTTTAAATTCTTGGCTATAGTTTGCTTATTCCTTGTTGGCTTACATATATGAAAGTTGAAACAGACTTGCTGTATAACTTCAAGCCTTCTGACCTTTATGTCTATTTCTGCAGCTGATATTATGTACAAGGGCACAATTGATTGCTGGAAGAAGATAGCTAAAGATGAAGGATCCAAAGCGTTCTTCAAAGGTGCCTGGTCGAATGTGTTGAGAGGCATGGGCGGAGCTTTTGTATTAGTACTTTATGATGAAATCAAGAAATATGTCTAAAACTTAACATCATAATGTAGTTCAATTGTTCTCAATCAACTTTTTTAAAAATATGTTATTGTGATGTAATGGACAACAAAATATTTCCTAGGGAAACAGAATAAAATTTATGACAACATATCTGGTTGAGATGAGGATGCATTAATTTAAAAATCGTCCACTACATCACAGTTACATTTTGTATGAAAATCGCTCCAACATTTGTATTGGAACCTGTGTATATATTATACTTCAAATTTCAGGTAATACATTTTGTCTAGAGACAAGACTTAGGTTTATACCTAGTTTAAAATCTAATATTATGAACTCTTAATAGAATGAGATCTTCAGAAATACCTATTGTACTAAGTGATGTCTCTAGCTACCCAACAGCGTGATGACATTTGTAACATGAATTAAAATCATGTTTTCTTCTAAAGCTGTGGTTTTTTTAATATATTAAGTGAAAAGCATGTCTGAAAATACAAACTATACTAAAGCACCAGGCTGAGTTCCTAACTGCAGCCCCTTCACTGACAAATTACACAATCATATGGTTGAAACCATAATCTGATTTTTTCAAACATACTTTGTACAATATGGAAAGACAGTGTTTCAAAAACTCCCTGTATCTTCACAAAGCAAAAAGTTGTCTGTTCTGATGTTCAATTGAACTAAAACTGAAATAATGAAATAAATTAATATATTAATGAACTTTTCCCTGTTGTTTTCAGTACACTGAACATATTACAAGTACATGTCCTTTAAGGTGATGTGCTAATCAGCACACTATTAGTGATTGTCTGGTACTGCCTAAGCCTCTTGAAAGTTTTTCAACAGAGCTTTAGGTAGGTGGAATGGTTATTGATAATTCTACAATAGCAAAACCACGTGGATTCAGCTTGAGGGTACTGCAGCCAGTTGCCTTACAGATAAACTATCCTATAGTCTTAGCTGCTTTGATAATTCATTTATATTACCCTTAACTTTGAAGTAAGTGTGTCTTCATTTGATAGTGAAGTCATTGCTGCTTATTTTACTTGAAAAAGTATTCTAGAATGGAATACTTCAGAATTAAGTTATTTTTAAAACTGTATTTCCAACTATACCATTATTAACAACTTGAGCTATTAATTACCAGAGTTTTTAAACTTTAGATGCTGCATGGTTGTGAACTTACTGAAGAATAGGCTCTCTAATTAGGCAAAGGAGGGAAAGTGAGTTGTGTTCATTTCAGTCGTTCAGTTAGACTACATACAAATGTTTGTTATGTATCCACCTAGGAAAAGGGGTAAGACTAAGCAAGTAATACTCAGCTTTTATTTCAGCTGCATCTTTTACTTCTTCATATGTAGAAGTAAGGTGTCCTCGTGGATTTTTGATAAAAATTCTGAAATGCCTGTCATTTCTAGTGCCGTAAGGTGAAAAAAAAACCTGTGGAAACATAAATGTTGGAATTGCACTAACTGTACTTGAAGGTAAAAGGCTGACTAGTTACTTAGGCAGCTGGCAGTTTCCACATTGAATATAAACTGCAAAGTAGATGATGCCCTGGGCTAGTAGAATTGATGAGTGAACAGTATTGCTCTAGTGAAGGGGTTATTACTGCCTGAGATGGGACATTCTTGCAGGTACTGTCACTGCTGTAAGCTGCCCTTCCCTGACACCTGGTCTCACAGCATTGCTTGTGTGAAAGCTGGAGCAATTCAATACACAAAAGCAAGCTGATGCAGAGAGTATTATCTCTTGCTCTGTGAAAATAGATTACTCTCCTGGAGTATAAATGGAAGAAGTCTCCCAAAAAGAACGTATCTGTGGTCACTATCTTGGTTAGCATTGCATGTGACTATCACAGAACTATCCAGTGACTCTCATGGATTGGGAGCACGCTTACTCTATGATTTTCATAATGGAGTACACAGATGAGAACCGTGGATCAACTAGTTTTGTGAGTAGCAGTAAACGGAGAGCTAAGAGATTCACATTTTGATCAGTTCCAAGTTCTGTGCTTTGGCTTCCAGTTATCCCTTTCCTATATTTGAAATTAATTTATTGTCAGATGCAGGTAGTCCTAGCTCTCTGTCACTTAGTATGATGGGCTGTGTGTGTCTGCTACAGGTTCAGACCAGCAGCTCCATTCTCCCTGAAGGCAGGGAGCTACTAAAACAGTACCTGGAAGTAGCATCTATCCACCTGAAGAACTGAAGCATTTGGGAAAAAATTGGTCCAAAAGTTATAGTCTATTTTCAAATTACCTAAATTTAATTACTTTTTGTCTCATGAAGATAGTGTCTCTTTCAACCTGGCCTGATTGTTTCATCTCCCTTCTTTCATGGTCACTATGTTAGACGCTTATCTTTCTACTTTTTCAAAGTGCTTATTGCAGTAATGTTAGTTAAAAGCTTTACCTGCCTGCTTCTGCCTTTTCTCTTCCTTTTCTCCTTCCTCACACATTCCTAATGGTTCCTTATGAGAAGCCTGCTAACACACTGCAACTATTCATTTCACATTTACCTTGCTGACAAGGTTGCACATGGCATTTGGATGTTTTAGAGAAGATCTAAGTTGGCTACAAAGATACCAGAGACAATGACAGATTGTAATATGCAGAGATAGCAAACCCTGGGGGGAAGTGTGTGTGTGAATGAGCAGTAAGAGAATTAAGAGGAAGCAAAAGAAAGTTCAGATGAACATAAATGAAAGAAGTTAATATATTCCAGAAAAAAAGAAAAAGGCAAAAAACAAAGGAGAAGCAAAGGCTATTAAAAAGGAGTGAGGAGTATCAACGCAGGAAAATTCCACTGGGGGAAGAGACAATACATGAAATAATACATACAGAAAACACTTACAGGTAAACGGCTCCTTATTTCTGCTTGAATGCTTATGCACATACACACCCTGTGGCAGATTCCAAGTAGTACTCTCCATAAAGATACTTCGGGTAAGAGTTCGAAACTGTCAATGAAATAACCATTCACCTGAAAGCAGCTCTGCACTGAGTCCGTGGCACTCAGCATAACACTTGCTGAAAGCGTAACCTAAAATCCAGCCATCAGCTCTGCAAAGCTGAAAAATGGAAGACACTGCAGATAGTCTCCAATTGCTATTTGAACTCCAGTCAAATGAACTTCGGTAGTCACAGACAATGGATACCACTGCCCCAATCCTTTTGCACCTTCACAATAGTTAGTCACAGACAAACTATGCAGGCAAAAGCCTGCATCAAAACCATTATTCCCTTACCTCTCACACTTGAACACTGGGAAACCTGCCCTGAATAGCCTCCTACTAATACAGAAAGACAAAGCCCACCTACCATGCAGCATACACTGTACTGCCCAGCTCTGAAAGGACACTACCTGGGGGAGGGAACCGAGGGACACTGATCTTTTGGATGAGATGAAGTTAGGAACTTCAGGTGGGTCTGAAAGATAAACCTGTCCCTAGAGAGCCTAGCCTACTGCAGAGAGTGGGAGGGGGAGAATCTATGACAGCAGACTGAACCTTCCCAACCTTTCTGAAGGTGATAACCTCCACTCTCTGCCCTACACTTGTCATGGAAGAAGCAGCCATCAGTTCTTTAAAAGCCAAAGGGAAGAGTTTAAGACATGGTGAGAAGCATAGCAGAAGGAAAAAACCTTGCAAAGTTGTTAAAAAAAACCAGAACACCACTCCATCTGCAGGGATACCACAGTTACGGTTATTGGATAATCTCAGCTAGAGAAGAAGAGTCCCACTAGTCAACCTAGGATGTCAGGGAAAGAAGCATCATGCCCCAGGTGGCAAATCTCAGCCACCTATGTTCCCCTTGTGAAGTCCCTCTCACTTTAAACCAGAAAAATCTCTCAATAGCATGTTCTAGTCCTAAGAGCCATGTGTGGAGAGAACTGAGACCTGTCATTTTTGTTCCAAGCTCTGACCATGTATTATACAGTGGAGAGAACTATGATTTTTCTACACAATCGGAGCCCAAAACAAAAATAATGGAGAATGGCATTTTAGGACTCCGTAGTGAGTAACACAGGTGATCCTAGAACCAGAAGTGACAGCTACAAGGATCAATGTTGCCAAATCTTGTCTCATCTTGGCCAGGAGGAGAGTTACCAGGAGACATATAGGAGCTTTCTTGACCAAGGTATTAGAACCATGCATCCTGACGACAAACCAGATCTGTATCACAAGCATTAGCAGTCCCTGCCAATATCTGAAACAGGATGACCTTAATATAATTTCAGTCCTGGAAGATGGCTCCACATGCAGCTCTGTATTTCTGTATTTCCTCATTCATCAGGTGACAATGACATGGTTCATCCAGTATTTTGCTCAAGACTTTGAACAGGTAAACACCACAAAGATGTACTCAGTGTACTGGGTTCGTATTGGTTTTTGGTGCCCAACGTGGGGCTCGAAGGGTTTGAGATAAAGGCAGTTTCATAGGTAAAGCAAAAGCCGCACATGCAAGCAAAGCAAAACAAGGAATTCATTCACTACTTCCCATCGGCAGGCAGGGGTTCAGCCATCTCCAGGAAAGCAGGGCTCCATCACGTGTAATGCTTACATGGGAAGACAAATGCCATCACTCCAAACGTCCCCCCCTTCCTTCTTCTTCCCCCAGCCTTATATGCTGAGCATGACATCATACGGTATGGAATACCCCTTTGGCCAGTTTGGGTCAGCTGTCTTGGCTATGCTCCCTCCCAGCTTCATGCTGGCAGGGCATGCGAAGCTAAAAGTCCTTGACTAGCGTAAGCACTACTTAGCAACAACTAAAACATTAGCGTGTTATCAACATTCTTCTCATACTAAATCCAAAACATAGCACTATACCAGCTACTAGGAAGAAAATTAACTCTATCCCAGCCGAAACGAGGACAGTAAGATATACCACTTTGGTACCGAAGGAGCCTTTTCTTCTCCCTCACCATTTGGCTTGTTGATACATCACTGTGCATTCACCATCGCCTGCATATGACCGTCATGACTGCACAGCTAGAAGGCTTGATGTAAGTCACTGCCCTCATCTCAATCACACTGATGTGCAGACTGTGCTCCAGGGAAAACCACAAGCTCTCATCTGCCAAATGACTCAATGAGCTGCCCAGGTTGGGAAGGCAGGAAGTTATTCTTGTCTATTGACCATGGAGAACAAAGAAAAGCCCAAGAACTGGGATAAAAATGTTATTGGTGACCTGTTAGAAGGAAGAAGTGTCTCAGGCTTTTTACAGGGGCTTATCCTGAAAGTCATTCGATGACAAGCAGGAAAATACAGTTCAATGTAAAGTCTACATACATCACAGACGACATATAAATCCAGCCAGCCATTTGATTTATGACAATCAGACAAACCCTCATCTGTGTGGCAGGATGACAGCAGAGATGCCTCCAGATCTTCAGTAAAGAGTACAAGCAATCTGATAGAAGACAGGCTCTGGCACAGGGGAAAGCCTATAGATTCCACATGAGGAATGGCCTTGTGTGATTCTTCCAAATTATCTTGAGTTTCTCAGGTTCGCTGGGATTAAAACTGAGTTCTTAAGGATTCAGTGGTCTGCTTGGGAAAATGCCCTTCACACGTCAGCTATCCGGACAAGGATCATAGAATCATAGAATCAT
>NW_009193929.1:0-10064 GCF_000690835.1 Fulmarus glacialis
GGAGGAGCATCCGTCGGTAACCCGGACAGACCCCGTCCTCTCCTTCTTTCCCTTCCCTTTTTCTTTCTCTGGGCCGTTTTGCTGCTGAGAATAAATCAAAGTCCCTTCTCACGGCAAAATAAAGTAAATGGGGATTGTGTAGTTTTCGAAAGGACTCAAAAATGTGATCTTATTCTACAGGAAAGATTTGTTTAACAGCACCCCACCAACCCTCCGTGCTGCTTTAGATGACAGCTAGAAGTTAATTTTACATGAGGAGGAAGGCTTCGGTTTTTACTCTGAGGAGGAAAGACCCGTTTAATGAAATGACATAAAGCTAAAAATAATGCGGTTTTGTTTTTTTTTTTTTTTAAAAAAAACCTTCTCTTAAAACACAACAGCACACGATTTCCTTATGATTTCAGGGAAAACCAGGGAGTCCCTACAGGAGAGAGGGAAATATGGTGGTGGCTGTGGTGAAGGGGTTTTTGTTTAGTTCTTTTTTTGTTTCCATAGCTTCCTGGTTTGTTAAACAACAGAAATTCTAACAGCCCCCAAAGTGCCAGAAAATAAGATGTGTCAAAAAAGCATTTATCCCGGAGAGACGCAGAAGGCTTACAGAGAGATGCACAGTGTTATCCAGTTCGATAATATTCCATATACAATACATACAAACTTGTCATTAAGACAGTCTTCAAGTCTCTGTACTAAGCATGGAAAAATCAGGACATTCAAGCTTGCAGATGTTCTAACTAAACAATATATTCATTCATATATAAAATGTATACCTTCATATATAAAATGTATACCCTGATCAAGCACTCCCACTGGTTAATTAATTTCATAGTGTTCAATGTGGCTGTATTTTGATAATAGGTAATATGTCTCAAGTGGTATATTCTGGGATGTATTAATTGCTTGGAGCATTTTATCAAGGATATAATTTCTAATACTAGTTTGAAAGTCCCTCTATATCTCTCCTGTGCGTGCGTGTGGCTGCCTGGATGTATATGTATATACATAAATATACACATTGGCCACACAGACAGGAGTAGTAATCTTGGCTTTTTAAACGTCCCAGAACTAGGCATGCTCAACTTTGCAAACTTGATGCTCCTATTTTATCTTTAATTTTCTGCTTTTGAAAAAACAAAATAATCTGGTGCGGAAGGGAAGGAGCCTGGAGTAGTGATGTTGGCTTTCCTCCTGTGGAAGGTGCAGCTGCTCCCTGTTCTTCTCAAACAACGAAGTGCACTTTGCAGAGGGCAGGAGGGAGCTCCTCTGACCTACCTGGCAGCTCTCCGTTTACAGCTCGTGCAAGCTGCAGGCTTTTCTTGCTGTAGGCTCACACGCTCACCTATAGATAAATCATTCTGAGCTCTTTCAAAACATGTTTATTGCCTTATCTTTATTAATCTAGGTAAATCAATGTCAAGTATAATGCCAGGCAAAAACTTTGCTCTTCAGAAGGGTCTAGAGCAAGCTTTAGATTTCAGCTCAGTGCAGCCTGTGAAGTTCTTTTTACTTCAGAGGCATAATTTTATAATTCATGCTGTGTTCAAGAACAGCTGGCATCGTTTTTCTCAAGCCTAGAAGAAAAAAAAATCCCTCTCAAGCAGAGGCCAAATGTGGAAAATTTCTTCCCAAAAGATAATTGGTTGGAAAGTTCTGAGCATGAAGTTATTGTGGAAACGTGTTAGCAACATCAGTTTTAGCGGCCATGACCAGGTGCCTGCTCTAATTCTGACAGAGATTTAGCAACTGACCCTTCATATTTAGCTAGCTTCCCAGAAGTGGGAATTTATTTAGAGAATTTTCAGCTAAGCAGAACAATGTCACAGAATAATGAAGGGGGTAAAAAGCAGCTCCCTCATTCGATGTGGGTAGAAGTACCTTGGAAATCCAAGTCTTGTTATCTTGTTGTTTAAGGGTCACTGACATCTACTCAACAATCACAACATTTCACCAAGTAGGCAGATGATTATTTTGTTTTGAAATTGTACTATCGTATACAAAACGAAAGCCAAGAGATTTGTTTGCTACACAATACTGCTTCACTACTGCTGGTACCATTATTGCCCATGAGCTACAGCCGCTACTAAAACCTGACAGCAAACCAGTTGTGCTCATTCTTGAACTACTCGTGAAGTGAGCCAGCTCCTCCCTGCAAAGCAAACAGAGAGACCGTTCCTGTGCGCATTTAAGATTAGGCCACTGAAACATGTCCTGGCTTGAAATTCTTCAGTGAAAAAAGAAAATGAAACCACAGTGAAAAATAAACCCAGTTCCACTGTGTCACATAGGTTTTATCCTGCTCCCCTTTAAAACCAAAGCTAACTTGATCGCAGTAAAGACGTAGGATCACACTCCAGTTCAAAAAGAAAAAAAAAAAAATAATTAAGACTATCAGGAAGTTAAAGTAAAACCCAGTACAGCCACCAGATGCTCTGATGTTCTTTGCCAGTTTCGTTTTCCATCTCATAAAATATCTTTCATTTGCCTCCCTCTGAACATTTACTGGTCCTTTTCCATTTCATTTCTCTCTTTTGTCACAAACTTCAGGGGACAGTCCCCCTGAAACAGCAGTCATTTCACAGAGGTGACATTCATGTTCATTATTTCTGCTTTCCCTTAAGCCAGGTACAGCAGCTCATCACCAGAAGACTGACACGTATTGGGTCCTTCTCTCTCTGCAGAGACATTAGGCTGAATACCACTCCACAGTGTGGTCCTTGCAGCTCTCCGTAAGTCTCCGGTGTAAGGAATTCTTTCCTTTACCTTTTCCTGACCAAATCCTGCCTCCACATCACTTGACACTACTTCATACGCTGTGGGTATTTGATTAAAACTAAAATACAGCTGTCTCCTTGCTAAACAGAGCTATAGACATCATTATACAGAGCAACAGACTCACATCCTTACGGCAAAAGCTTTCTGCCGTCCCCTGTCTTAACATTGATGCAACCGTAGGACATCAGTCAGAGTAACACAATTAAAATCCCCATGTCCCATCCAGATCCTATGTTGGTTTATGGTCATGCAGTTCCATTAAACCTATTTGGTCTGGTGAAAATATGAGATGTAAATAAACAAAATGTGTAGTGATATCTTGAGTAAAACCTGTCTCTCCGTGTGCTTTGCGGTTTTAATTATATTAAGTTTTGAAATTACTGTAACGCCAACAGGTCCAATTTTTCCCTGCATGGCATATATACGAGAAAGAGGTTTCCAGAAGTCAGAGTTATCATGTTGTAAAATCAGTACAGAATCAGGTTTTTTGATTCTGCCCCAAAAAGTATTCTCTATTTCTGTGATGGGAATTAACCTTCACCATGATTTTTGCTATGCGGTACCTTCAGGTCTCAATCTATGTGGTAAGACTCCCCTGTTCCCCAAAACATGCACTAGTTTTGAGCTGATTTTCCCATCTGTCTGGACTAACACCAGAGTTGAAACTTGGGACTATTTTTTCCAAGGTTTAGATTGCTACTGCATGAACTATGGGAGGAATCTGCAGTAGAAGTAGCATCAGCCATCCCCACCCAGCCCTGGGCTTTTCAGCCGCCGTCTGGGGACCCTTTGGGCATCTGTGGGCTACTTCCAAGAGTTTCTCCAAAAAGTAAAAAAAAACTAAAAAAACCCCAAGCCTACAGTAGTGAGGATTAAATTAACTCTGAAAGGTTTGGATCTCTACAGGGGTAAGAGGTCCAAAAACTGAAGAGAGTTAAAAACCACAGTTAGAAGACAGACTCTCACAGAGGCTGTATGGCAAACCCTGCTAC
Organism: Fulmarus glacialis; assembly: GCF_000690835.1. Taxonomy (NCBI): domain Eukaryota; kingdom Metazoa; phylum Chordata; class Aves; order Procellariiformes; family Procellariidae; genus Fulmarus; species Fulmarus glacialis. The sequence goes on from NW_009193929.1 coordinate 3,762, forward strand.
CGCCTTACATTTAATACCACTCAAGCGGATGAGTATATGTCTTGTCTAGTGGACTTGGAAATAAGTCCACTATTTTAACTTCTTTTATTCTTTAACACTGACGATGAAATTCATTTGCTCCTTGCTTTTTTCTCCTCAGCTTACCTTTCTTTCCTTACTGCCTGTTTCCGTCACTATCCCTCTAAATCCATTTATTATCTCCTTTTGGACATCCTATTTCCTACTCTCTTTTTTGCTTTGTTTCAGTAACAGCCACCTTTCCCATTTCCTTAAAACAGCAGCTTCTCCTTTTCTTTTGCCACTTCCCTGTTTCTCCTCCTCTCACTTCTCTCTTTTCCCTCCCTGTATCCCTGTATTCCGTCATCTCCCTTTCTGTTCCCTTTTTCCAGCAATTTTTCTCCCATTGGTCCTTCTGCTCCTGCCCCGGCAGCTTCCTAAGCTTAAATGAATCATTTTAATTTTCTCTTTCGCTTTCTGTCATTTTACTTTTTGTTTCTCGGCTAATAAGATGGAGGCACTGATAACAAAATTACCAGTGGGTGCAACAAGACCTACATTTCAGGACCGGATTTCGGTGCCCCAAATTACCATGAACTTTAATGGAACTTTACTAAAATGTTCCACAAGGTTGTCAGTCATTATTATATGCAGTGCTTTGGGAGTGCAGAGTTGGGGGGGCAAGTTATACAAACATCCCTTCTCTCTAGCTGAGAGACAGCCCTGACACTGGCCCAGCCAAGTATATCTTTAGTTCCCCCTTGCTGAAGCCTTTCAAGGTTTTTTTAATCAGATGGACTTTGTGCACCAGCATAGGAGCTGGCTAAGCACAATAATTACAATTTCAGTTCTCTTTGGATATATCCAGACAGTGACCAACAAAGAAAGAGATCCCACCTATGAAAGAATCACATCTTAAACAAGACTGAATAAAGCAAACTCGCTGGTTCCACTGAACAGGCAAAATGATAGGCCAGATATACTAACGGCTCTCCAGGGAAGTGTAAACTGTATCTCCTTTATGGTGCCCTTATAGTCCCATCCATTTAATGGCAAGAAAAGCTCCGTCTTCACAGATCCTCCCCTTCATCTCTCCCTCCCCATCCTTTCCACCTTGTAAAAGTATGCCAGGTTTTATCTGAGAGCAGTTAGAGATTCATACCGAACTTCATCAATGGCTTTATGTGTAAAAAAATGATCACCGATTAAAATAAATACTGATCCAGCTGTTACTGAAGTCAATGGAAAGATTCCCATTGACTTCAAGGAGTGATAAATTTAGCCCCCAGGGACTATGAAAAATCAGCATTTAATCACACTGGTTCTCAGCATACAAAACTCTCCTCTTGAAATGACTTGAAAGAAATGCTTAGAAATTATTCGCTGACGGTGTATGTTTCCCTTAGTAATTATGGTTTGTATTCTCATAGTCTTCCAGGTAAACACAGGGAGTGAGAGGAAGCGAGTGAGTATATCTATTTTTACTGTGCTAAGTTACGAATATTTTGGATACATTATGGAATCATCATGCTGCTACACACAAATACACACACACACACAAACATATACCCCCTATAACAACTACCTGTTTCCATTGATTGCCCTTGGAACTGTGCATATATAAAGAATACTCTGGGTCTTAGTATCATTAATGATACTTTAAACAGCTCTTCTCATCTGCCTGGTAAATATGTAAATTACAATTTGCCATAATAATTACAAACGCACATTTCTAATTATTCAACATTGATTTCTACATAAATACTATTTCAAATAAAAACAATGTATGACACAGATTTGCAATCTACGGAAGATTCAAAACCAAGGCTGCCATTGCAGCTTTCACTCTGCTTATCGCTTGTCCTCTCACCTACTTCACATGTGCCTTGCCATGAAAGGAACGCATGAATGATCTTAACTTTCAGCCTCTTATCTTTCCTCGTTTATTTTTTTGGCTTTAACTGTACAGTAACTTGCCCAGATAATAAGAACAAAGTGTAAGTAAAATGAAACCAATAGAGCTGCATACAGTTTTAAAATTAGACTGCCTTAATTGCAATCACAGAAGCATTCCCTGAGTCCAAATCCTGAGCGCTCTGTGGGCACAGGAGGCTGCCGATGAGGCCACCTCAGCAACGGGGGAAGATGCAGGGTGTCACTGCACCCACCTGGGGTTCCCAAGTGACATCAGTCCAGTGGGGAATGCCACCCATCTTCTGTCTGGTGACTCTTTGAAGCGAAATGGTTACAGAGAGAGAAAAGTGGACTGCAGGATGCCCCTTGTCCAGGGCATGTCCTCACCACAAGGCTGTGAAGTCATGCATCATCTGGTCTATCTGGCTCATAACTTCACGATAGGACAGCTTGAGCAGGAGAGGTCTAGAGTAAGATTCCCCAAACAGCACGGCTGATCAGTTCGTGGTTAGATCATTCCTCCTCAGAAAAAGGGGACATGAGTTTCATCCCTCTCAGCCAGAGGTGAGAACCCAACTCAGGTTTTTCCCTCCAGACCAAGTGCTCACTGAGGGGATTTTAAAAAAAGACCAGCTCAATCCCTAGTCCAAGTTTAGAAGGGAAGTTTGGGGCCATGAATGCCCCAATCACAGTGATGCTTAACTCTGCATTGCAGGTTAGATGGTAAGTGGGAGAGATGGGGACATTCATTTCCACCATGTCCAGCCTCCTCCTGTGGAGCTGGGCTTTAGTCCTTCTACACTGGAAATAATTATTCATGAGGCAGCTGGGGACAGTGCTGCTCACTGGACTGGGAGTCAGGAAATGAGAGGGCTCCTTATTCACCGGCTTTGTGATTTCGGATAACCTGCTGGTCTTCCTTTGGTTCTGTTTCCCAGCCTGTTGAAATGGATAACAGTATTTTACATTCTGAGGTGAAGCAACTGAGGTTCCCAAATGGAAATCATGGATAAGGCCAGTGTATTTTATTTTTATGTCTAATTTTAATTAGCTCTCTAATGGGCCATCAGACCTGGGCCTTTTGTTGCTGGATGCTCTCTAGATGCATTATTATCTATTCTTACTATTCAATGCGTGTGTCGCAGCAGTAGTTAGCAGCCCCAGTAAGGATTCTGGGTGTGTTTTTCTTATATGCAAGAGTTTTATATTGAGCCCTAAAAAGGATGACAATCTTTCAACTGTCAAATAGAAGCCCAGATTCAGCACAGCAATTAAATACATGGCTGAATAGGCCAAAAGCCTTGCCTAACTTAAGACTTGCTGTTAATGAAGATCTAAAATAGCCACTATAAATATTATAACTTATTCCTGTGGAATTATATTTCTTCTAACACATTTGGGATGAGAGCACCTGTCAAAGTGTAATATTGTGGTCTTTTGTCAAAGTCCTTATTTTGGTAGTTTTCTTATCTGTATGGGCTATCAATTAATTCATTACAAACCTTTGAAGTACAGTAATTACTGTTATTTTTCTAAAAGAGCAAGGTTTAGAATTTGAGTAGATACTGAATTATTAAAATAAACAAAAACCTAAGAACTTTAAAGAGACCTAGAGCACAAAAGCAAAGTTTGACATAGAGAACGAAAGCATAGTGTTTTGTCCACCTCTTAACACTGAAGTCTGCATTAATAGTGGATGTTAGAGGATTGTCTAGTTAGTAAAAAGTAAGTTACACTATATCTTATAACCATCTCTAAGGTGAATTGTCTTTTTATTATTCTTTTTCACTCCAACTCTAATGTTTGGGATTTATCATATCATTTAAGCCTGCTTTTTCAGAAAGTTATTTAGAAGTAAACATTTCCTGCACTGAACAAGGAATGCACAGGTTTAATATCTGGCTGTTCGCACACACCGTCCCACGTGCCCGTGCATTTGAGGCCATAGGCTTTGCTGGCTGAAGTGTTCCTGGAAGCCTTCCATTCTGAAGTGAGTCTCCCTGCAGCAGCAAAATAATGTGTGTCGTGTATAAGCAATGATGACTGTTAAGAAAAGCATTTCTGGGAGTTTAACGATCAGTTGGAAGAGTTTTCATCTCCGTATCTGTGCTCAGCTTGTCATTTGCTGACAGGAAAAGCCTTTCCCATCAGGCATTTTTACCGTTATACTTCATGAAAATGTAAAATACAAAGAAGAAAAAAGGATCAGCTCTGCTTTACTAGTAAAAATTAAACTCCAACTGCAGCAAATAAGAAATAGTAGTAAAAATAGAAATAGGACTGGACCCAAGGCCCTGGGGACTGCAGGGACAGAACGAGGAGGTAGGAGAGCTGTTGTATATAAAGAGGTTTTGCAAGCTAAAGAAAAAAAGGAGAGAAGCAAGAAACTTCATCAGGGCAGTTGCAGGACAAAAAGACTTTTTGGTTGGTTGGTTCTGATCAGAATTGCTATCTGTTATTAAGGGGTTATTTCGTCCCATGTTCTACAGAACCATCTCAGGCTCTTTACAGCATATGAGCAAATGTAAGAGTAAGGCAGACTTAGAAATATGATGGAGTTATTAAACTACTCTAAAGAAACAAGATGAAATGGATGCTTTTCTAAGTTAGGTATCCTTCTAAACTAGCAAGCCTATACCTTATAACTTCCTTATATTTTTTTGGCACTGCTTCCTGGGACTATTCAAATCATAATTTGTACAAGCATATGTAAGATCTTGCTTGTGCTATGGCTTCCAGGACCAGGAAAATCAGAGAAAATCCTGCCGACCAGAGGGGATCAGCAAGGTGAAGCAGAATATTGGTTAGTGCATAAGAGGACACTTTGGTGGTTGTTTCTAGAGACAGAAAGCTGTCCAGTGAAAGCAATCTCCAACAGGTACAGATGGAGCTAGTTAGAGTAGGCACTTTCTTATTGTCAGAACTTATCAAGACATTTAAGAACCAATGTGGGAGTTTCTCCTCAGATACCACTCCTGTCAAGTTCAGTGCAAGGTCAGCCCCAATTAATTTTGAAGGGCTGTACCCATAATGAGAGAGGACTGCTTCTCCAGAATTGCTGATTATCATTTCAAGAGTCTGCTTGCTTTTGCAGATAAATATTGAAGGATTTTTAGTGGTGCTTCACACATGAACATACACACTACTTTAAAACTATAAGGACCTAGTTAACCGAAGACACTATTCTCCCCTAATATACAGAAAAGAGACTGTGATACGCAATCAGCCATCAGTCAGCATGAGAGAGAGAAAGTAAAGATATAAAAATAAAATACTCCTGTAAATGGCTGTTAGGAGTATTCAGCAGATTTCACCGTGACTTCACGATGTTCTGTACAGGAATTCAATGCTGTATTGCTCCATATTAAGGGAGGGATTTACCATTTTTATGGGCTCAGTTTCCCATAAAGGGAAAGTGTAGTTCAACTCAAATTATCATTTTTTTCCCATAAATGAAAGCTGATCAAAGTAAAACGTGCTTTACCATCCTATTTTAAAGAGACAGATAACTGTCATGTTCTGGAGGGGAATGTAGTTCCCTTGCCAATGCAGAAGTATTTTTTGCCCTTGCATAAGCCAAGATGTTCCACATTGTATAAGAAAGATTGTGAAAAACTGTGAAATTAGTTAGCTCTACTTCTAAATGACATCCATGTTGTGGCACAGGTAAGTATCAGGCAGCCCCCAGCCCAGCCTGGCACTCCATTTTGAATTTATAGCCGTGCCCAGCACTTCAGAAGGAGTTTTGCTCAAGTTGGGATTGGAGGATCAGTCCTACGACTTGTTTGGAAACCACAAATTAGGCTCAGTGCTTTGCTTCCTGGCTTTAGTGAGGCTGTATCTGTTACTACCATTTATACACTACTCCACTTTAACCAGTCAGATAAATCATCAACTTCTCGGCTGGAGCAGAAACTATAGATATGACAGAGTACCCAAAACAAGCCACGAACTCCACACAGATATAAATTGGCATAAGTGCTTTCATTTCATCACCCAAGGATTTGGCTTGGGATGGTTAACTTGATATTTTTTGTTGATGATTTATTTTGTGTTCAAAGCATCTGTATGCAGCAGAGACAATATGTAACCTAGCAGGCAACATTTAAATTTGGCAGGTCTTTTTTTACAGGGGATTTGCGCTTTGTGCAAAAGTAGGTGTTTAGGCTCCAAAGTTTTCTCAACAATTTCCTTACTGGTCTGTACAATATCTCGAACTCAGGCTGTAAATCAGCCATGTGTTACGCTGAGAGTGCTTGCAGTGAAAAAAGGATCCCACAGCAAATGCGATGTGCACACTGTTTTCTTTGCAGAGCATGGGGGTTAAACATGTTGTTTAAACAGTTGTTGGGGTTTGGTTTACAATTATTACAGGTCACTATAATTTTAATA
>NW_009193930.1:0-257 GCF_000690835.1 Fulmarus glacialis
TGGGCACAGGGGATACAGGGATACACACAGGGGGAACGCAAAAGGGCATAAGAAAACCATGTGGCCAGCAAGGAAAAAACAGTAAGGGACTCTAGGACCAGTTTGGACAGCAGTGGGAGAAGCCCCTGGCGTTAGGAGCCAGCCTGGGTACGTCTTCTCGTAGTACAACACCACATAATTCCCACTTCAGGAGCGTCTACAGAGACATTGAGCAGCAGCTGGAGACAGAACTTTTATATCTTCCGACTTCTCGCTAA
>NW_009193930.1:345-950 GCF_000690835.1 Fulmarus glacialis
CCACAACTCCTGCCATTCTTTTTGCAAATACAGCCCCACCACAAAATTAGGGCTTTTTTCTCCTGAACTGAGGATTTTCGATGCAGACACGTGCAGCCCTGAGGGCAGACACCGCACGCGGGCTCCACCCCTGTCTTGGCAAGGACCAGCCTGCCCTGTTTAAAGGATTTCGGCTCCCGCAGAGGACTACGGGGCAGCTACTAATGAGAAAACACAGCTGAGGTCTGCAATTTCTCCAGCCTCAAACAAATACCCCAAATACTTGTGACACCTCTGTCCCAGCAGAGGTTATCCATCCCCACCGGCTGCGGGGATGAAGGCTGGGATGCCGCCCATTAGATTTTTGGTCTTGGCATCCAGAGCACTGTTCAGAAAGGAAAATCTGACAAATTTCCCCAAACTCCAACCGAAATGAAATGCAGCACACCACCGCTCTGGGCTGGTTCCAGAGCAGGCAAACAGAGCGCTACCAACGTCCCTGCTCAGCCCGGCCAGGCTGCAGCGCAGGATTTCATCCCCCCGGGGAGCTTTTGGGCAGTTCATCCTTCCATGTCCCCATCCCCAGTGCCCTGGGTGCTCCTCGGCCAGCCCTGCCATGCCCGTGC
>NW_009193930.1:1100-1817 GCF_000690835.1 Fulmarus glacialis
CCCGGTGCCTGCTGATCCTCTGCATCCCAGTGGGAAAACCCTCCATGCTGGCATGGGGAACGCACAGGAATCGGGGGCTGCGAAGGGAGGTAAAACCCCATCTCTGAACCCAAATCTGCTGCTGCATCAGCAGGGCGAGGACCCGCGGCACCTCGCCGTGCCCTTCGTGAGAGCCGCTGCTCAAACAGCTGATGCCTTTGGCTGCAGACCGGAGCAGGAGCTCCCTAATGAAGATTGAATATTCATGCTGGCATGGGGAACGCACAGGAATCGGGGGCTGCGAAGGGAGGTAAAACCCCATCTCTGAACCCAAATCTGCTGCTGCATCAGCAGGGCGAGGACCCGCGGCACCTCGCCGTGCCCTTCGTGAGAGCCGCTGCTCAAACAGCTGATGCCTTTGGCTGCAGACCGGAGCAGGAGCTCCCTAATGAAGATTGAATATTGAATTCATCAATAGATGATGTAACTGCAAATTGCTGCGATTCATCCAAGTGCTTTGGCTCGCAGGCAATCTGCCTGATCTTTGCAAACGGCTCAGACTAATAAGGAGCCGGTGCTGGAAATCAAATGCAGTGCTTTTAGCCCCTAAAAATTGCTTTCTGGGCACTCCAAAGGATGCGCTCACCCCCCAGGAGCTGCTGCCACAGGGAAACGTCAGGGGTTGTTGGCCCCGGAGCAGCAGGCTCCGTCCCCAGGGCGATCGGGGGGGGTCCAAAA
>NW_009193931.1:0-286 GCF_000690835.1 Fulmarus glacialis
CCGGCACAGACAGGTCCCTGTCCCCCCTCCCAGGCCATGCTGCTCCCTGGTGCGGATGGGTCCCCACGCTGCCCCGGCACAGACAGGGCCCCATCCTGCTCTCTGGGTCCCTGACTTGCTCCCCAGTCCCCGTCCCGCTCCTGCGCTGGCCTCGTCGCCGTCCCCCAGCAGCCTGGGCCTGGCTGACCGCGGGGGTCTCTGGGCAGTGCCCTGTGCCCCCTAAAGCCACAGCCTTCCTTGCCGGGGGCGGCGGGGCTGTGCCCGGCTGGGGGCACCCATCTCCCCG
>NW_009193931.1:476-767 GCF_000690835.1 Fulmarus glacialis
GGGGGCTCTGGAGCAGGTATCTGATTGCTGGTACCCCTTGGTACCCCTTGCCTCCACGCTGGGTCCCTCCGTGGTCTGCACATCCCAAACTCAGGGGACCTTGTCCCCCTGAGCCAGGGGCACTGTCATGGTCGGCTCCTGAGCCGCAGAGCCCCTGTGCCGCAGCAGGACGGCTCAGGGACATCCCCTGCGAAGGCCTCGGGTCCCCTGAGCCCAGCCGTGACCACACCGCGCCTCCAGCGCAGATCTCCCGTGGCTGCAGACGCGGGAGGGAGGAAGCGGCCGGGGCAG
>NW_009193931.1:799-1577 GCF_000690835.1 Fulmarus glacialis
GAGGGCAGTCCCAGCCCCTCTCCCCCCGTGGGACGCCCCAACAGGGAGAAAGGCTTCCAGCTCAGAAGAGAGAAATGCCACCTCATCAAAAACGGGAAAAGCCTTTTGCATGGAGAAAAATCACAGCAACGAGGGAAGACAAATGGAAATGCCGGAGGTCTGTGCAGACCTCCCACCTCCCACTGTGTTCTTGTTTCCAGCCAGTGCCGGGACCGGCTGAGTGGGTGACGCCTGAGCTGTCCCTGCTCGTCCCTGGGAAATCCTCTGCGTCACCCGGCAGCTCTCCCTGCTCCTCATGTCCCCACCAGCCTGTCCCCTGTCCCTTGCCCCTCCCTCCTGCAGCCCCACATCCCACGATGAGAGAGGGGAGGCTGAGCATCACCTCCACTCACCCCAAAAGGGACAGTCCAGCCTGGGTGAGGAGCAGGATCCGGCCACGTTGGCCTCCTGCCACGGCCCAGCCGCAGCCCTGAGCACTCACCCGGCTGAAGCTCTCGGTCAGCTGGTACTCGCAGAGCATCATGTCGAAGAAGATGGGGATGGTGGACTTGCGCAGCTCCAGCTCTGGCACGAGCGTCATCTCCAGGATGGGGCCCACCATGCCCGGGATGAACTCAATCTTGCGATGGCCTGGGGAGGGCAGGGAAGGCTGGGGGGCCCGGGCTCTTGCAGTCTGCTTCCCGGTGCCAGCCCTGGCCTGGGGCCCTGCAGCTGCAAACAGGCAGCGATGCATGGAAGAGGAGGGGGAACGGTGCCAGGAGGTCTGCATGCCTCGGGC
>NW_009193932.1:0-5468 GCF_000690835.1 Fulmarus glacialis
GCCGAACCGCAGCACGTGCCGTCCTCAGAGCCTTATCCAGCGCTCCCGGGAAGGGCGGCAGCACGAGCCGTCCCTCCTCGGCACAGGAGCCTGTTGAGGCTCACGGACACCGCGTCAACGGATCAACAAAGATACTTTTAGGGGGACCAAAACCCCCTCCCGAGCAGCTCTGGTCACCACCCCGCTCCCCCCAGTACTGCCGTTTTTCCTCTTCCAGGGTAGATTTACCCATTGGGGGATCGAGATCCCGATTTTGCAAAAACCATGCTACATTTATGCACGCTGAATGACATCATCAAACGCCTCGAAGCAGAGCAGCGTGACGCAATAACTTGCCTTTTTTTTGCCTTTTATTCTGCTTGCTGGGTCAGAGCTGCCAGTGCCGGTATCGGCTGAACGCCCAGACTGAACTGGTTCAAAGTCAGCTTGTGCTTGAGGGGGAGGCAGGGAAATGGGGCCAGAGAGCTGCAGCCAGGCCCTGGGCAAACATTAAAGGAGGAGGCGAAATCTTCCCTCATCCCCATGTCGTTTATGGATGGAATCTTCTTTTTTTTTTTTTTTTTTTTTTTTTGCTAATTTGTGGAATTTAGCAGTTCTCACGGTGCCCTGCAGACTGATAAAATGTCACCAGAAATCAGGGTTCTGGGTGCAGCAGAGAAAAAGTGCAATTAAGATGGGGGGGAAAAAAGCCACAGAAATGAAAGAGTAGAGGAGTAAGAGCAAGAAGGAAAAGATACGCGCGAGAGACGGTCTTCTGGGGAGCGGGAACAAGGCAGATCCCGCTATTGACTGCTTTTATAAAGGCAGTAGGAATCACAGGTTAAGTGCTGTGTCACGTATATTTTCCAAGGCACATTTTGCTGTTGTTCAGCACTGCAAACAATAAGGAAAAAAAAACCCAATCCAGCTAGACAGCCAAAGCTACTAAATTTAACACAGTTCAACGGGACACGTCTTCCTTGGGCTCCCTTTAAAATTGCACAAGGCTCGTTCACGCTGCCTGAAGTTTCAAGGGACAGCAAACGGGAGAGGGCTGGGAGCAGAGCACGGCGTTCCCCCGTGGAAGGGGAGGCAGAGTCCTCCTAAACACGCATTTCATTTGAAACACCTATTCCCCCCCAAAATGATGGATAAACAGTAGAGCCAGGGCACGTATGTCATACGTCTCCCCGGGTGTCAGCTTTTGAGCCTGTGCGGGAACGGCTCCATCACGCCTGTACTCACAGCCGGTGTTGGCCATCGCGGCTCGCCGTGGTGAACGGGCTCTTTGGAAGAGAGGTCTCGTTGCTGTTATCACTGCAGCAAAGCTGGTGGGATTTAGTGATTAAATCAGGAGACGCGGCTCCTGCCTGGGCCGGGAGATGATGGCTGGCTGTTCTGCCACGTCTGGGCGGGCGAGCAGGCTGGAGGAGGGCTTTATTTCTTGCACCTCTGATGTAAATATATTAATACTTGCTTACAGTGACTCTCAGAGACGCTGAAAGTCCTCACAGCTTGCACTTTTACACTCGAAAGCCTCCAAAGCTAATGTTCTGCCGTAGTTCCCTCATGATTAATACAAGCGGAGGATGCTGATAGTTATGTCGTGCCGCTGACCCGCCTGCGAGCCGAGCTCTCTCGGGCAGCTCCGCGCTCTTGCAGTGCCGTCCCCGGCAGAGCTACAGCACAAAGGCACGGCACCGAGCTCCCCCACCGCCCCGTCCTGTGCTGATCTCGCAGCAAGTTTCATACAAGACTGATGCGAAGGAAACCTGTAGTTACTGTGGAGTCCAAATAACTGCATTTACCAAACAGCTAAGGCCTGTCTGCACCTCTAGCTCGCTGCTCTGGGCAGCGATAAGAAAGAAAAGCAGGGAATGCTGCTGGAAGAGTTGCAAATTCTTCAGCAAAAGAGAGAAAGGGAGAGAGAGAGACTTTTATTATTGGACCCTGAGTCCAAAGCAGACAAGTGCATCTCGGTAGGAAGCAGCTGTACTTGCATCCTCAAGCGCTGCAACAGTTATGACAATTCTCTCCCATTTGAAATTAAGGATTTGGCTCTTCCTACATTCACACTGAGCTGTTTCCCAGAAGGTACCGACCTACGGGAAGGGGAATGCTGTCGCTTACAGACAGCCCAAGCAAATGCTCCAGCTCCCGCTACTGCAAGCTTTCCACCTTTGGCTTTGCTAACGAGCCTCATTTTTAATGTTCTTATTTAATATTTCCCTCAGCTCAAGAAAAGCAGGAGGCGTTCCCAGGAGGGACACCTCCCTGCTAGGAGCATGAGGAGCGAGATGTGCCAAGGAGATGCCCAGATTTTTTTTTTCCTGAGGAATTAGGAGGCAGCAGCTAAAGAAGAACTGGTAGCTGTGGGTTCTGCAAAGGTAGCCCTGCGCCTTGATAGCCTGAGGACAACCGTACTGTCAAGGGCAGAGACCAGCACAAAGCTGTAGATGTTAGGACACCACTTTACCCCTTCACTGGATGGGAATATGCCATTTCCCAGCTCTTTATAGATCCCATTTGATCCAGACCAAGCACAGATCCTCTGGCTCACCCGTTCTTCTCCCTAACTCAGAGCCGTATTTGCTAGTTGCCGCCTCAAAATGAACAGTGTTTGCTTCAGGGTGTCTCATCCCTCTTGGCATTTTAGTGCCAAAATGGTAAAAGGAGCTGGAATCTATTCTTGGCTCATGTATCATCAACAAACATCCTCCCTGCACATTTTTTGTTAATAAGGAGCCAAAAATCAAAGTCGGGAGTATGTGAAAGTCCAGATAAAGCCATTCAGAGGGAAATAGCTAAGTATTTCCTATGATTTGTTGTTCATCAACACCAGGCACTGGAAAATATACCCATTTGGCATCATTTATACTGGTCATTGGGGCGACGCTAGCAGCAGGGAGAGGGGTCGGGCATCAGAATCACGCCTCTGAATTGCCTCGTTTCTTTTCTCTCTCACACTTCAATCTCCCTGTAATCACGGTTGCGTTAGAGAGCGATCTCTATGGCTGCCTTGCTGGCACATCAAATGGAGCCCGATGCGGTGGGGGACAGGAGGCAGGGACGGTGCAGCGCAGCCGCTCGGAACAAACCTCCCTCCATGGCCAGCGCCTGGAGAATTAGCAGGGCTCCCAAGAGAATGATTTTTTCAAGGACACACACAGGAGCTGGCTTGATTTTCAGCAAGGATTTAGTCCCCAGTAACCTTTACCCACTGTTTTATGCTTCCTGCAGCTGAAAAGGTGATGCTGTTTGGTTTCCAACAGGAGCTGTGTTTTAAATTAAATGAGTATAGCCCCAAAGATTTCCAAGAAATAGGACTTTAGAACTATTCCTGCTCCTTCGATCACACTGTGCCTTCTGGTAGTAGTCCAGGGAATAATAAAGGCAGTCTGCAACATAATCTGCAGTCCTCATAATGAATTTCTTTTTGTCTTGGAGCCATAGCTTCTGATGGAAACTGCACAGAGCCCTTGCCAGACTGACCCCTTTGGAAAATGAAATGAATATTGGCGTTGTTCCTAACGCAGTTCACCCAGATCTAGGAGTGAGTTGAAGTCCTTACCTATTGCTCCACGGTCACAGAAAGAAAATATTAGCCTGGTCCAGATTTCTGAGCCCACCCCTCCATGACCTAACGCCGAGCACAAGCCACCGCTCCGGGCTACGTGGATGGGCTGGGGAAAATAAATATATTGCTGGTCAACTGCCTGGACAGGATGGGCCGTATCAATAAATCACTGCTCCGAGTTCAGTGGGAAACAATGCTCCCTCCTGCCCTGGGTGAAGGTAGAAAGAGCAGGGCCAAGCCAGGCCAGGGAAGCAGCTATTGATTTTTATGTGGCTAGAGCATGATTTCCAATTTCCTGACATTTGGGAGGAGGGGCAGCACAGCCAAGCTTATCGGAGGGAAGGTTTTGTTTGTGGAGAGGTGCTGGGATCCAGGGCAAGCCTGGCGACCTGCCTTTGCGGCTGTGGAAGCCCGGTCCCCGCTGCAAGCCAAGGACAGAGGGAAATCAGAAGTTAAGCCGTGGACCTGGAGCGGTGGGAGAAGCTGAGCAGAACATGAAGGAGGAGGAATGAAGCCTGGTGGAGGGGGGGTAGGAAACCCACTGAGTGAGCGATCGATGCACAAAGAACACCAGGGAGCTGGGTAAGAGCCGGCAAACGCAGGAGAGCATGAGCTGTGATGGAGCTGAACTGAAAGGACCAGCTCCCACTAAGCTGCGACAAGAAAATTGGGCTGGCTAAAAATAAAGGGCCTTCAAGCAGCACGATCTCTTCGTCAGGACACAACGCAGGCCACGAACGTGGGCAAAAATAAATAGGACAAGGGGAGTGGCTCTTTCAGAACTAAACTTTTCAAAGCCGGCAGCGCTCGGGCAGGCAGGACCGTGCCGGGGGGTGGCCGAGACCCCCTCCGCATCGTCACCCTCCTTCGGGCAGCGCAACATCACCCTGGCTCCCTCGTGGCAAACCCAGAAAAGCCTAATTTGGTCATTAAGAACCACAACGGGACAGAAAGGCGGTCGCAGAAGGGCACAGTGGTTCCCACTGAGCTTAGAGAGCACCCAAGGGGAGCAAATGCTTCGGTCCTAAAACAGCGCGTGCAAGACGCAGCCCGCACCCAGCCGACTCGAACCGATGCTCTATCCGTTTGCAGAGAGGGTTTTGCCGGTGCGAGGAGCACACGGTGAGATGACTTTACCCACAGCTGGGTGTATGCAGCTCAGCACAGGAGAGGAAGAGGAGGAGGTAGTCCCGCTGCTCCATCTGGGACCCCGGAGAAGCAGCTACACAAACCTGACCTGGAAAACTGGGCGATTGGGAATTTTGGTTTTGGAATTACCTCTTGGGAAGCAACAGTCCCTCCTGAAGCTTGGAAAAGGTGTACCGCAGGTGGGAGAGAAACACGAGACTGCTCTGCTTCCACGTAATAGCTGCGGGGGAGTGGGGATGGCTGCAGAGGAAAGCAATACCTTCTGGGCTGGTACGCTGAGAGGGAATCATAAAATCATGAAGGTTGGAAAAGACCTCTAGGACCATCGAGTCCAATGGAACCATTGGTCCCATTTCCAATGGGAAATGGCTGAAGGGGACATGGGTTGGAAGTGGTCTGTAGGGTTCCCAGGAGCCCTGTCCTGGGCTGCCGGCACCCGCCACTGCACATTGTCCACGGGAAGACAGAAAGATATAAGGCAGCTTTACAGAGCTGCATTAGCGTCGTAAAGAAATGTCAGCTCGATTTCTGAGAGAGAAATTATGTATTGGAAAAATTAAGTACAGAAATAAATCTTTTGATGTGGAGGAGGTTTAGCCTGATACTAAGAAATGAAACAGTCCATCTCATGGCAGTTTGAACAAGCAATAGTAACTGCGACTACCAGCAGCCATAAACTTCAAAAAGATCAATACTGGACTTGAAAGCTTCCCCTCGGCTGCTAACAGCGGTGCTGCAGGGCCAGCCCCGCGCGCAGCACAGC
>NW_009193932.1:5518-6227 GCF_000690835.1 Fulmarus glacialis
CGGCCCCGCCCGCAGCCCGGCCATTACAGCCGGGAGAAACCGGGGCATCGAATCAATCGAGCGCACTGGGCTCTCTCCAGAGAGGTTTTTTTTTAAATAAAAATAAAAAGAAGGCTGGTTATGAGTTATTTAAACCTAGATTGAGCTACAGCAATCATAATCCTATTAATTTTTTGCTTGTCACAAGGAACACCTGAAAAATCATCGGAAGAAATGATGTGTGACCGCCACACACTGTAACGCTCGCCACTAACTCATTTTATGAGTGGGATTACCTAAGATTTTTCTCTTCAGCTTGACTTCCATAATTTTTCTGAGTAATTCCCCTTTTCCCCGGCACTTCCCATGCTTTGTTTCTTATCCAAGTTATTTTTTAAAGCTTGATCAAAAAGCCTTTCATGGCATAAAGGGAATGGAAAATACCATACTTTTCTTCTGAACCCACAGCCTGCTTAGCAAACCCCCAAGGCTGACCCATGGCTGCTCTTCCCTCTCCTTCTTCACCGTGCACTGGTCTTTTTGCTGCGGACTGCTCAAAACCTGCCCTGTTTGCCTGGGCCAGCTTTGCAAGGATGGGTGTTACTGATTACCTGAGCCCACCTTCAGCTCCAGCACCAAATGCAAGGAGAGCAAACGATATTCCCGAGGTCAAAGGAGCTCAACTGAGATTTATTTCCCTACCCCAGCCCTCTAACAAGCCACTTTCCCG
>NW_009193932.1:6368-6934 GCF_000690835.1 Fulmarus glacialis
GCGCCGCCGCGCGCGCTGGGGCGATGGCTCCGCTCCAGCTCGTTCGCACTAATGTCTGCTAATCTCAGCTAATTCACACTCATTCACCATAACGGCTTTGGATGATGCCAGCAACTTTCAAAAAATAAAATCATCAACCGAACAGCCCCCCCGGTCCCAGCTCACACGCTGCTGGCACAGCCCATGTGCGTACAGCTAGCGCTCATTCACGTGGGCTGGGGCGATGGCTCCGCTCCAGCTCGTTCGCACTAATGTCTGCTAATCTCAGCTAATTCACACTCATTCACCATAACGGCTTTGGATGATGCCAGCAACTTTCAAAAAATAAAATCATCAACCGAACAGCCCCCCCGGTCCCAGCTCACACGCTGCTGGCACAGCCCATGTGCGTACAGCTAGCGCTCATTCACGTGGTCTTTCTGGATCCACAAATATCCCCCCCAAAAGCTCACACAGAGCACATCCCGCCCGCCTGTCTCCTTTCCCCTTGGCGTTACCTCTTTTAACCCCGGCTGAAGCAACGCTTTGGCAAGCAGAAAACCTGCGACGTGGGCTGCGAAGGAGGG
>NW_009193932.1:6997-8478 GCF_000690835.1 Fulmarus glacialis
CATGCTGGGCGGCTGGTGGGGGAGCGGGGCCTTGGTGCGGCTTTGGCAGCGGGTGGGGGAGAGGTCCTGGACCGTAGGCGAGGGCGCAGCCTCGGCTCTCCACCGCCGACCCCGTCACACGAGGGATGCACGAGGCCGGGACACAGGGACAGGCGGATGGCAGGCACGGCTCCGCATCCACGCACCGGCAGCTCCTACCCTGTGGTTTTGTAGAAAAGCATTAAACAAAGTGCATTTCTCAAGAGGGAAGTAGGAGCTAAAGCTCTGAGCTTGCAATATTGCCCATGCCCCCAACTCCAGTTCTCCAGGTCTGAACTATATATATATTTTCAAAGTTTTCATCACTAGCAATAGCTGAGCCCTTTCCTTTGCAGAGCCCTTCCCAACGCCCTCTCACCCTCTGCATATCAAAGCTGACATACAATATTCACCTACTTGCAGTGTGTCAGAGTGCTCGCAGCCAGGGACATGAGTCAAACTGCTGGTTTCAATACCCTACAAAGAGTACAAAGGCAGAATAAAAGGGGGGAATATCTAGTGCTGCAAAGCAAACCAGCTGGGGACTTTGCTATAAGATCTGCAGAAATCTCGTTGCCGTGTGCTGTGCGGAGCCGTGCTTGCCCATTAACCTCTGCGCGCTGTACGTTACCGCCTGCAATTTATATCCTAAATACATAAACTCCGGTAACCTGACGATCCAGTGACCCTCTTCTTCGGCGTAGTGCTTCCCTCTGCTGCCCTTGGCTGGCGCAGAAGGAGCCCGAGCAAACC
The DNA here is from genome assembly GCF_000690835.1 of Fulmarus glacialis. Taxonomy (NCBI): domain Eukaryota; kingdom Metazoa; phylum Chordata; class Aves; order Procellariiformes; family Procellariidae; genus Fulmarus; species Fulmarus glacialis. The sequence continues at coordinate 7,769 of NW_009193932.1, forward strand.
CGGCGGCGGGGATAAGCGAAGGCGAGGTACCCTCACTGCCTGTGCCATGGCCGGAGGAGGGCAGCTGGGCCAGGGCTGCACACCAGGACCAAGGCTGGGCTGGCCAGGGGAATATTAAATCTTTAACAGTTGGTTCTTGTTCCCTTCCACATGTCGTTTAAGGTGGCACGAAGTCCTGCAATGGCTTTGTATATTAAAAAGAGGAGAATAAGCCTCTTCCTTGCACAACGACAGCTTTGCAAGGTCTCTGTGTCCTTCCAGCAGCAAGGCAGGTCACAGCGTGATCGAAGATCTCAGGCACCTTTTCCATGAGATATTTAGGTTGTTTTAAACTGAAGTGGGTATGAACAGAACCCACAAATACAGCGTAAGCCTCTCCCTCAGCCCTGCAGGAGCCGTGAATTACATGAATTATGAACGCCAGCGCATGAAATTTCTCTGGGCTATAAACTTTTCCTGCTACAGGAGGTCTGGGAAGGAGCCCCAGCTAAAGCCCAGGCTTCAGGAGACGAGGCTGCTCCCGCCAGGCTGCTCAGCAGAGAGGGGCCGACACCCCCGTTTCCTTCTTTTCCCCTTAATGATCAGTTCATGACAGCTTGAGCTAAATTAAGCAGCGCCGGGAGGTAAAAAATAGCATCAAGAGCTAATTAAAACTCTTCCTCCTCGCCCGTGTTGGTGGCGGGGGGAGGCGAGCCCCGGGTACCTGTGCC
>NW_009193932.1:8642-8891 GCF_000690835.1 Fulmarus glacialis
GTGAGCCGAGACCGCCGTCCCCTCGACGTGATTTAACACGAAGCAGACACCTCGTTATCCAGGAGATTGCGTTCCCCCTTCCCCGCTTAGAAACCAGCTGTACCTCAAAGCCTCCCAGTACCGAAACGATGGCATAAAGAAAGCAGAGAAGGGCTGTATCACCCACACCTCAGGCAAACATCTTAATAACCCAAGTGCCAGTCGTGGCTGCCATTAAACCCAGTTACCAAACGCAACGGCTGCTCCATC
>NW_009193932.1:8976-13076 GCF_000690835.1 Fulmarus glacialis
AGGTGCCGGCGGTGGTCCCTTCGTGCACGAGCTCTCCAGGTCTGATGCTGAGCAGCTGCAGAAGTTTGGTCCCATCTTCACAGAGGAAAGGTCTTTGCTTGGCGTAGCTTGTTGGATTTAATAGTCAGGTTATGTGATCTTAAAGGACATAATAAGCATTTACACATCGTTGGCGATATTAAACTTTCTGCTGCCCTGATTTTAGCAAGATTCATTGCCATTTCCAGGATTTAACTGCAAATGTCCCAGCAGACAGGGTAGGAAAAAACAGGCAGGGCATGGAGCAGCCCGAGACCAGGCACGGGCAGCACGACCCAGTCGGAGGAGCACAGCTCGGTGCCAAGCCCAGCGCGGCCTCGGGAGGACTTCGGCTGCCTGCCCCGCTCAGCACGGGGAAGCACAGCGGATCCTGGGGAAGTCTGCGGGAACAGGCAGGGAATAGACTCGGTCTCACTCTTTCTCCATCCTTCCCCCAGGCCAGCACCCATTACCAGGTGAAACTTGTGTGTAGCTGGTCTTTACCCACACCCCTCTCCTATTCACACCGACCCTTTCTATCGTCATGCACTTGTCCCCGCGGCACCCACCCAGCAGTCCCTCTCCTGCCACCTGTATAATGACCTGATATTTTCTTCCCCATGCTATCTGTAAGATATTTTACAGTAAGAACTGTAAAACAGTTGACACACACGATGCCGACATTGCTTTCCTCTTCAGCCATCCCCACCCTCCTTCAGTCGTTGTACAGAAAAGGGCAGTTTTGTCCCAATTTCTTTCCCACCTGTAGCTCACCTTTCTGTGCTTCAGAAGAGACGTGCTGCTTCCCAAGCAGCAACTCCAGCACTGAAAGGATTTAACATAACTTTCCAAATCACCCAGTTTTCTACGCTGGGTTTGCTGAGTTGTTTCTGGCCGTCTGCGCCCTCCAGGGTCTTCCAACAGCATCCAAGAGAGGACCATTTTCTACTGAATATAAAGCCAGTGCAGCTCTGAGCATCTCCCCAAGAGCCACCACCGCTCAGCCGCCACGGCAGCAGGAACCGGGGGAAATCTGACACGAGGGAAGCTGGGGATGACAAGAAATGGAAGCAGAGCCCCGTCTTGGGTCAGGTATTTTGGCAATGCCAAAGGCAAAGCTTTCTGTTCCTGTGGGAAGCGATGGCATCCACCCTCACACAGATAAAAGGCATGGCGGCAGAAGAGGAAGGCAGAGCAGCCGGCTTCACCCAGACCCTGCCGCAGTCCTGGGAAGGTCTTCGAGTCACGCTTTTAGGTGTGAGACGAGCAGGATGTTCAGGGTCTGTCACTCTGTGAGAACTGATGGAGGATGCTCCAGGACTTCCCGTCCCACCTTGTGCCAGCACCTGCCGTGAGCCCCCACGTCGCTGCCTCTCACCTGGCTCCGGTACAGTCTGCGGTGTCCGACTTCAGCATCACCTCGCTTAAGTATTTCCCAAATAGTTAAAAAATGCTTCTGCTGTGATGTATTGTATCTCAGTCCCTGAAGTGCTAATCCTTACAAACAGAGAGCTCAGCTTTTGCCTGGGACATGGCACCCAGGGAGAGACTTTGTCCTGGGAAAGGGAGGACCGGAAAACTCTTCCTATTTGTCTAAGCAATGGTTGGAATGTCTCACCGAGGCTTGGCATTATGGTATCAACCTCTGTTGCTGAATTTTTAATAACCAAACCAGTACAGAGACTCTCCTCCCATCTACACCCAACTTTCTGACTGCTGCAGAAGGCGAGGTTTCTACCCACCACGCTACCAGCTCTGCTGTCCCCACTGTCCAGCTGGCTGGAGAAGGCGGGGGGACACAGATGCCCATCCGGGACCCCGCTGCAATCCCATGCTCAGGCCATCTCTACCGAACAAACCCCACCGCACCTCTCCGAGTGAGCAGAGAGATTCCCAGCCAGAGCTGCCACAGAGAAAAGGGTCACCTGTTGTGACCAAGCGTTTAACGTCTCCCGAGAAGGAGCCAGGGCCACGGGGCTGCCCGCTTGGAGGGCTTCGAGGGTGAGCGAGGTCCTGCCCTGGCAGACCTGAGCCTCTGCTCCCCGCAGATGGGGACGTCACCCAGCAGCACCGGACGGGCACCGAGTGGGAAAATGAATTATCCGCCAGTTGTCCTGGGCCAGTGGATGCCAGCTGCTGTGCTGCTCAGATAATCCCCCCCAGTGCAGCCCTGAGCACCGCTCTAACCAGGTTTTTCACTGATGAGCAATGACACCTCCTTCATAATAAAGGAAAAGCTGCAAGTCCTGTCTTCCAAAGGGACCAGGCACAAACCCCACCCATCTGTAACAGCCCATTTTCTGAGCCTGGTGATGCATCAGTGTGGTCCTTCGACAAATTCCATTTTCCCAGTAAATATTTTACTACAAATGTCAGAAGTTTGTGGCTATACAGTGATAAAATCGGTGTGACTTTGATTCCGAATCCTCTTTCTAGAGCACACCTAGAACCCAAACCGTCTTTAATTTCGGTGAGATTAAGACTCCCAGATAACTTTTGGCTTAGACTCCATCATCTAGTTATTCTAAAAATGCCACCTTAAAACCAGGGCTTTAAACCTTCCCAGCTGACTTATGGAAAGCTCCTGGCGCTCGCTCCAGCCGTACACTTGTGCAGCTCACAGCTTGCCAGTCCCGTTGAAACCTCTGCAGGCTTGTGCATTATTTCCCTTTTGTATTTTATATTCCCTTCCCTCTCCATAAATGAAGCTGAAGCTGCAAATGCTGCGGAATGGCTGCTGCCAGGTGGGGATTCATTCAGCTCAATGAATATATTCAACAGCTACAATACTGCAGCAAGGGATTGGAGAAATAAACGGACAGAAGCATTTCTGTCCCCTGGACACCACGTGGAGCAGCCGCACGGTGGCCAAGGGGAAGGCGTGATGGCAGCGGGACGGGCTGCTGAGAGCCAGTCTCCTGCCCTTTGGCTTTTTACGTGGGTCACGATGTGACAGACTGAAACCGTGCCCCTAAAATCCAGCAGCAGATGAGCCTCAGAAGGGAGCTCAAACGCACGGCGCTTGTGAAACCGAAGCGCAGCAGTGATGGAAACGTGGGAACGCTCCTCCACCAAAGCTGCCTGCCTGGGTCACGCTGCCAGCACCCACTGCTACTGCACAAAACCCAGTGGAAATACTCCTTTTGAGCTGAAATACTCCTTTTCAGCGCTCTTGCTGAAGTAGTGCTATTTTCAGTGAATGCAACGCCCTTGCTGCCCTTCCCAAAGGTTCACCTGCACCATGCAGGCCACCTACCAGCTCCGGCGAGGCCTCCTCTTCGTTGCCCTCTCCCCTGTGGAGGTTCGGAGGGTGCGAGGGACACGGTGGGGACAGCGGTGGGGACAGCGGTGCTGCAGGTCAGACCCACTCTCTGGACTCCCACCGAGGAGCCTCCCGCTGCTTCGTGCCCAGAAGACCCAACCCTAAAAGTTGCAAAAAGCATCACGCATCAGGGGCTGATGAAGTTTTACAAAATGCCAAGGAATTAATCAACAGCCGAGCGAGTGTCAGAAACCTGCCCTGCTTGCTGCTGTGGTGGCTGACATACCACATCTCACGTTTTACCACCTTTTACGGGATATGAATAAGTAGCGTGTGGTGAAGTGAAGACAGGCTCCATGTCCCCATTCGCCCGTTCATATGGTAACAAATGATCCAGCTTGGTTTTTTTTTTCTCTACTTTACTTCACTTAACAACCAGGTCAGGTTTTTCTCATACAGCCTCACTTCAATTCACACTCCCCTCTCCAAGGGGTTTACTACACTGAAAAACATTGCCAGCCCCTGACTTCCAGCACGTTTTTTTGTGAAAAATACACTTCTTTTCCTCAGCTCAGTGCTCCAAAGTCACCGGTGAAGACAGGGATGCTCACAGTGCCCAAGAGATGGCCTCTGTGTCTCTCATCAGTCTGATGGAGAAAAAGCCCTGGGGTGAGGAGCCAGGATCAGCTCCCCATGTGCTAAAGGTCCACATTCACTCGGGGCTCCGGCCACCCCAGACTCCCGTCGCTTGAGCCGTGCCGGCGCAGCGGGGACGGTGCAACCGGGCAGGGAACGCAAACCGCTCCGGCCCGGGCACCGT
>NW_009193933.1:0-207 GCF_000690835.1 Fulmarus glacialis
GGTGCCGGTGCCTGTCCGACGGTGGCACGCAGCCAGCCCCACGCTGCCCTGCAGCATCCCCTTCACCCCGGGCAGGGTGTGCTGCGGAGGCCCCTGGACCCAGCCCACCAGGCACCGCACGCAACGCACCTGTCCCATCGCCTCCCTGTCCCCACTCCTGCGCAACGTTGGGCTCCACTCTGCGGCCTACAGGGTATGCCCACGGTA
>NW_009193933.1:315-632 GCF_000690835.1 Fulmarus glacialis
GGCAAACCGGAGACAGAGAGCACCCCTTGGAGGGCAGGGACGTGGTGGACTCAGCGCAGGCACTTCTGCCCCCCAGGGTGCAGGAACTGGGGGGTCCTGGCTTAGGGATGCATGACCCCTTCCCAGCCATCCCCAGCCCCACAGAGCCCAAATCAGTGCTGGTCTCCTCAGCCCCGCTCACCCTCAGCACAGTGGCACCCTCGCTGCGGTGCTGCCTGGGAGGGAAGGGGAGATGCCAGACCCCAAAAACAGCCACAGCACCAGCTGCAGCAGACACTGGGGACCAGCGGGGCAACCCCACAGCCCCGGGGGCCCCC
>NW_009193934.1:0-247 GCF_000690835.1 Fulmarus glacialis
TGCGCTGTGGCCGCGGGCCAGGGCGGCCCGTATCATTTTCGCTGTAGTGTTCTTAACTGATTTTAAGTAGATTATGGTTGGATACGCGCCCCGCTGCGCTGGTTTAGTTTTCCATCGGCCTTCGTCGTCTCGTTGCTGTTTTACCGGCACGTTGTTTAGCAAACGAGTCGGCGGTACGCCATTGAGGAAATACTTCTCCGCGTAGGCACGAGCGCTGCAAGGCGTATGGAGCCTCGCTAGAGCCGCC
>NW_009193935.1:0-763 GCF_000690835.1 Fulmarus glacialis
GGGGGGGCATCCTGAAGAAAAAAAGAAAAGGGGAGAAAGAGGTTTTTTATTTTCCTGGCACACTTTGTGCGTTGAAACCCCGGGGGTGTGAAACACCCCCGTACTCCTCGGCGGTAGTTCGTGCTGTTACCACCGGCGGCCCGTGGCGAGGTGCGCCCAGGAGATCGGTGGAGGGGAGGTGGTTCCTCAGAACTGAAATCCTCCCTTTGCTGAGTTTTTATAAGGAAGCTGACGCAGAGTAGGACTGGGCATAAAACTGGGGGAGGCAGATTGCTTACCCAAGACCAGTTTATAGTGTGCTGAGTTTACTGTAGAATAAGCAGTTTAAGGAGGTGTTTCGAAGGAGACTATGAGAAGATGAGTGTCAAGATGAGAAATTTTTCTTCAACCAACAGAATGGCGTGAGCGAATTGTGGAAATACACGCGCACAATGGTACCTGCAAAACGAAGCATAGTTTGGTAGATCATTAGAATAGAATAGAATATTTCAGTTGGAAGGAACCTACAATGATCATCTAGTCCAACTGCCTGACCATTTCAGGACTGACCAAAAGTTAAAGCCTGTTATTAAGGGCATTGTCCAAATGCCTCTTAAACACTGACAGGCATGGGGCATTGAACACCTCTCCAGGAAGCCTGTTCCATTGTTTGACCACCCTCTCGATAAAGAAATGCTTCCTAATGTGCAGTCTGAACTTCCACTGGCGCAGCTTTGAACCATTCCTATGTTTCCACTGGCGCAGCTTTGAACCATTCCTATGT
>NW_009193936.1:0-13124 GCF_000690835.1 Fulmarus glacialis
CTTTTCCTGCAGGATGACACAGAGACTGGGTCAGTGCACCGCACCCAGAAAAGGAGAGGTTGTGTCTGCCGGCAGAGCCCAAGCACGCCGAGGTCTCCGGCACCCAGACAGAGCAGCCTTCTGCACTTCCCACCTCCGTGCAGCTGAAACAGGGAGAGGCCCTGCGGTTTGGAGAGCACCGGGGAAGGGAGGGGCTTGCCATTTCCCTCTACCCGGCAGGCAGCACCCTCTGCCAGCACTGCCACACAGCTCCCGTGCACAGCCTGCCCTGGCAAGGAAAGTGGTCCCATCCACAGCCTCTGGCGCCGGCTCAAGAGGAGGCAGAGGATGGGCTGGAGCACAAAGCTCGGAGAGGGAGGCAGTAAGCAAAGCCCGCGGCTGAGAGGGAGAATGAGAGATGCCACCTACTCACCTCCCTCTTTATTGGCAGCTCCCAGTCCTGAGAGAGGCTGAAGGCAAATTTGCAGAGGACTCTGCAATGGAAGAGAGCGATGGTAACGCACACACCCATCCACATCACACTCCCAGCCTGTGCCCACAACTGCTGCCCCCCAGCACACAATTGCACTGGCTCCTCAGCTTGCCCCGGCATGCCACTAAGCTTACAAGGATGAAATTCCTTGTTTGTTGGTGTTGAAAGGGCAGTACCAGCCATTCATCCCGTTTCCCCCTCCTCTTTGGGCTTCACATCCTGCCAGGCCCAGGCTGGAAAGAGAAGCTTGAAGATGTGACTCAAGTGCAACCCCTACAGAGCCTGACACAGCAGCGCAGGGAGCACGGGCAGCCCCGGGCTCTGCTAGCCCACAGACACTCGTGGCTGATGACCGCACGCAGCTGGCAATGGGGGGGGTTGCAGGTTCCTCTCCAGAAATCAGACTCCTGCCAGTAGCACCTCAGAGTTTCTGCACCCCTCTCTCTCTCCCTGGAGTGTCCTGACCCCCATGCACAAGCGCCGCACGGGGATGGCACGCGGAGCTCCCCCCGCTGGACCCGGCTCTAGGCAGGGGCTGCAGGCCCGGCCTCAACCCTGTCCCTAGGGCGGGGATGCACAGCTCAGACCTCCTGGCAACAAGCTCGTCAGTCCTTCAGGCTCAGGGGAAACTCTTACGTGGGGATCTCCTCCAACTCCTGCAGCAGTGAGGGAGCTGAGGCGCTCCACAGGAAGCTGGCTGGGAGAAATATGGCATAAGTCTCCATCCCTGCTCCACACAAACCTGGGCCCAGCCATGAACCAGTCCCACTTGGTCCTTCGGCTGTGCTGAACTAGCACTGCTCCCATGCTGTGAGAAAGCAGCCACAGGACACCGCAGCACGGAGGCAGAGGGGATTCCCTTCCTCCTGTTCAGCAGCAGCACAGGGAGAACAGGGCACCCCAAGGTGTGTACACACGGGCCTGCTCCTGGCTACAGACGCTCCCACTGGGACCAGAGGCAAACGGGTGGCGCGGACAAAAGCCAGTTCCCGCAGGATGGCAGCAGCACCAGGGCTGGAATGGTGGTGGTGGCAGGGGGGTTTGCTCTGCAGCTCCCTGGGACTGGATGTGGCTTTGCAGAGTGCAGGAAGGCCAGGAGCAAGCAACGTGGATGTGTGCCCTGGGCTGCAAGCGACGTGCTTTGTGTGAGCTCAGCCACCTTCAGCCCCTGACACCGCTCCCTCGCCTAACCAGGAGTCAGCCGGTGAGTGACTCCTTCCTGGCCAGCGACAGCCTGACTGTCTCCCTAGCACGTTCCCTGTTCCCTGCCTGGACTCATGGCGGCTGGCAGAGGGCCTGGAGAGCAGGGGTTGCAAGAGGTACCATCAGAGTAGGTGCAGGGCACAGCCGGAGGTTGCTGGCAGGCAGAGGCTGCCTGCTTGTCACGACAGCTCCCCAGGAGCCAAGCTCTGCTCTTGATCAGGCAGGCACAGTGCATCGCATTAAACTGTCTAGACAGTTGCTGCTGCCTCAGCACACAGAAGGAAATCTCTGCAGTGGGGGTGTCTGGGCAGCCCACGCTGCTACTCACTGGAGAGGGTCCAAAGCCAGCCACAGTGAGGGCCACCTCCTGCAGGGGAGGAAGAAATCCACTCCAGACCCTGGCAAGGCCCACGGAAACGGACTCACCTCAGCTCACATTTGATCTGCACCCAGCCGGGACTGCGCAGGAACGACCAGGGATGGAACCACTTCTCCACCGTCTGCAGGCTTGAGCACAGCACCTCTAGCCACAAATGCAGCACCTGCTCACTGCAGCAATAGGATGGAGGCATGTTACTCAGCTGAAGCCATGGGAAGAAGCCCCACTCCTTCGGGATAGTCTATTTTCAGCCCAAGCCTTGACCCCAGCCCACAGTCCTGCCCCCAGTGGGAACAAGATAACCCTGTAAACTTGTGTGAGCCACTCCATGCAATGAGAGCTACTTCTTCCAGCCAGGAGCCAGGCCAGCATGATGAACAAGAAAGGAGCAGGTCCCACACAGTGGCTGCAGTGAGAGGGTAGATTGAAACAACTGCTGCCCTTGAGCCTGCTCTGCCCCCTCGCAAGCTCCTCGCACCCCCTGCTTCCCTCGGGGGTTATCAGGACTGGATGACTCACTTGAGTCCAACGCAGATGAGGGAACGAAGCTTCACGTCCATCTGTGCATGTGCAGCATCATGCGTCATGTTCACAGCCTGAACCGCCTGCAGGGTGGGAAGATGTGGTTACCGCCTTCTCAGCTTAGCCTTAGGCTGGGCTGGGCAGCCATTTCAGCAACACAGCCAAATGCTCCCCTCCCCAGAGCTCCCCACCCTCACCCAGTGCCACCTGCTAGCATCAGATGGCTTCACTTTCTGCCTTTCCCCAGCTGCCTGGTGTCTCTACTGCTTTCCATCAGGGAAGGGCTGGGAGACTCGAGCATCTCCCTAGAGAAGGGCATCACCCTCCAGCAGCCTCCACGGGAAACTTCCCCACATTAGGAGCTGGGCTCTGGCTGGGCTGGAGGCAGCACTCACCCGGTAAAGCAGCTCCTCTGGAGTGAGGACTTTGCCGTCTTCATCAAGCCTGCAAAGATCACAGCAGTGAGCTAGCTACGGAGCCACCCTAGGCACAAGCAGGCCCTTCCCGCTCCATATCTCAAGAGCTCTCTTGCTACTGCTGAGCCCACAGGTGCTCCTGCAGCCATGAGAGCACAAGATACAGCCCCAGAAGCAAACACAGGAGCGCGAGCAAGGGGGCAAGAACCACTGCCAGCCCCAAGTCAGCATGGGCACAGCAGCCTGCTGACACCACACCGACAGACGGATGGGGCAGACCACGACCCTTCCCAAGGCAGAGAGCAGCAGCAGTTTGATGAGCACGCAGGAGCAGTGCACAGACCCAGCTGCTGTGCCTTACCTGTAAGTCTTGCAGAGCACAAGGCGAGAATACACAGAGTCAAAGTCCCGTTCCACTTCCCGGCTTGCAGCCTAGTAAGGCAGAGGAACAGTCAGTACACTCTGCCCTACAGCCCCCTCACCCCAGCCCTCTGGCAACACTGCCCCACAAAGGGAACTGCGACATCTCACCTCTTCAATGAACAGCCAGGGATGGCAGGGCCCCCCCAGCAAAGATGGCTTCTTCAGTCCATGTTCAAATATGGACTTCAAGGCTGGACACAGCGTCCCTCGCACCAAGTCCGTCACCCCTTCTGTGACCGAGTCATCTCCAGCGATGGAGTACTGAGGAACATGAAGAGCCAGCTCTCAGCATACTGGCGAGGGGGCAGAGCATGGAGGTGGTTCTCCAGCCTGCAGCTTCTCTGCGCACACCTCTTCCACTCCCAGGTGCCCACCAGCCCCCCCCCACCTTAATCCCTTATGCTCTTGCTGGCTCTTGCGTAAGGCACCATGTTCAGTGCCACTCCCCTGGGATTTGCTGGGACGCCAGGACCTTTGTGCCTATGTGCTGCCCAGGAGAACACACAGGTGACCCCAGCACCATTCTGGCAGTGTGCAGCATGTAGGAACTGCTGCGGTTTGGTATGATGCTGACTGAGCTAAGGTAAGGAGAAGGACTTGTACTGAGGGTCTCCAGGACTCTGTAAGCTGCTAAAAGTCAAGGCAAATGGGGGTAGATGGGAATTCCCAGGTCAGCTGGTACACCACTCCGAGGTATCACCCTGACACGCTGTTAGCACAAAGGATATTCCAAAATTAGGATGAGTGGGATCCTCTTTATTTCCACAGTTGGGAGCAGAACTGCTCAGCAATACAGGGTGTGTTTATATGCAGAGAGGTGAGCTGCATCGAAAGAACCAGCCCTGAGAAGGGGGTGAGGAAGCAAGTGAGATGTCAATAGCGACATCTCTCTAGGGGCTTCTCTTGAGGTCTCAGGTCAGCTTTTGAGCCTTTCCTCGCTCTACAAATGCTGAGGAGGAGAGGGAGAACAGGGCCTTCTCCACTTCCCCTGCAAATTGCCTAGGCCAACAGCTGATGACGTTTGTCTCCTATCTGTTACCCCAGCCTTGGGGCCATATTGAGGTATCTGCTCTAAATAGGTGGCATCTCACCACTGCCAGCTGCGAGAGGAACTGAGACAGAGTGCCCTCTCGGGCACAGCTGCTCGGGGAGAATCCACTGTGGTGACCGCAAAGCATGAGCAGGATCCACAGGCACAGCCTCAAAGGAGGAAGAGAGCACAGGCAGCAGGGAGCGGGCAGAAACACTGCCCACAGGATCCTCCTGCATACCTGCCTGCTGCTTTCTCAGCTTTCCCAAAGCTCATCTCTAGGGGCCGTGCAAGCCCCGGCATCACGCTCAGCTACCCCCTGCAGCCCTCTGGGACCCTCATTCTCCGCTTGGTCAGCATCAGGAAGTTGAGCAAACAGGCTGAGGAACGTAAGCTGCCTGATCACATCACTAAGTGCTCAATAGCCAGAGAGAGCAAACAGTCTCAGGAAGGGAAATATATGGCTCTTTTCAACTATGTTTTCTCAGCTATGAGATGACTTTTTTTTTTTGTATTGGGGCTTTTCTGTGGTTGTTGTGGTTTCTTTTTTTAATTACCTCTTTGCTCCGCTCATCCAAGATCTCCACAAATTTTGCGGGAAACCAACCTGTAAAGAATGGACAAAGAAGCGAGTCTGACACTGAGAAAACTCTAACACAGACAGGACCAGAGCCCAGTGGAAGCTGAGAATAAATCAGAGTTCATAGGGTCCAACCCCAAAGAAGGAAGTGAGCAGCCTCAAAATCACAAAAATGAAGGCAACTGCAAGAGGAAGCCAATTACAGGACACTGCCCACAAGCAGCAGAGATGACATGCACCCAACCAGCCTGTGCCAGGAGGATAGAGCCTAAACTTGCTCTTTGCAAGAAGTAACCAGGTAGCTGCATGACTGCTCTCACACCCTGCTTTAACATTTCCCTTGTCCCTGGCAGGTGCTCCGGGTCACTGGCAGAGCCTTTGCTACAAACGTGCCAGAGCAGTGGCTGTGGATGAATGGATGCTCCGCATCCGGCCCCGCTCTCCCCAGTGCAACCCATCCTGCTCTCACCTCTCAGTCCATTCAGCTCTCCCACCCAACAGTGCTCGTCCTTCTGGGAAATGATCTGAAAAACAGGGAGTGGAAAACACTGGTTGAAGAGAGTGCAGTGCCAGGAGGGCTACAGCTGCCCAGCTGTGTGTGCACAATAAGGAACTGCTTTCTTCTCAACTGTTTTGCCAATGTTCCCTTTGCACGTGGCCCAGGGCCTTCGAGGGCAAAAATCTACTGCAAACACAATGCTATCCCTGTTTTCCTCAATTTCAGATGGGACGACCACAGCTAAAACGCAAATGGATGCTTGTACAGTCTTACCACAGCTTAGTGTGCAGTGTTAAACCAGGACCCCAGTTGGACCCAATCAATCTTTTGCTCAGCTCTATGGCAGACACGAAAGGGACTTTGTGGTTGCATTGAGAATGACCCACAAGACAACACTGACAGGAACATATTGCCTCATCCCCAGGCAGCTCCCAGAGACATCAACTGCTTCCCTTGGACTCCCAACTGGGCTCTGAGCTGATCTCCTCCCTTCTTTCCATGCAGAAGAGGCAGTGCAGTGTCCCAAATAAGTTGGGTCTGCATGGTCTTGCCCTTGTCCCTGTCTCATAGGCTGACGCACCGTAATGATGTCATTCTTGCGGAAGCCCAGCTCATCGTCATCGTGGCGCTCAAAGTCCAGTAGTGCCTTGGCTCGTCGTCGTCGGTTGCGGGAACAGGCCACATAGTTCTCATGGTCCCGCTGGTGGCTCTCCATGCTGTAGTCTGGAGTCAGATCCTAGCATGCGTGTGGATGAAGAGCAAAGAGGAATGAAAAGCAACAGATGACTCCCAGCTGATCTGCCAAAGCTTGCATGCCCCTGTTCCCAAACCTTTTCCTTCTCCTAGAAGGCAGACAACCTCTCAGTGCAGTCCTCCTCCACCAGGGATGGGTTGAGCAACCCTCACCCTCCACCCATTACACCTGGCGTGTTCTTCCTCGAGCTCACACGCTCCAGGAGCATTTGAACAGCCTTGTCCTATGGCGGACACTCAATACTCATGCCTGGAGCACACAGCAGTGCAGATCCAGCTGTTCCCACTCACAATGCTGCAGTTCTTGGGATCCACACACTGGAAGTGCCGTGCCACCTGGAGAATGGCCTCACGCAGGTCGGCCACCAGCTCTGTCTGCTTGATGTTCTTGGCTTTCAGTGCCTCCAGATCATCATCCCCTGGGGGAGCCCACACAGCCAGAGGGAAGGCGAGGAAAGAAAACAAGTATGAGGTATTTATTTTTTTGTTAACACTAGAAATCATTGATTCTACAGAAATCAAAAAGCCTGACATTAGACGTGCCTACACTAAGGCAGGTATTTACTGCCAATCTATTCAATAATGTAAATAATCAACATCAATTTGACTGTCTCAAATTTTAAGGAGCTGGTATTTCAAACCACATATGGAACTGGAAGATGTCATCTTTGATCTGTCTGGAGAACTCAGTATACCAAGGTACTGTGTACTACTTCAGAGAAGTGTCTATGCAGTATATAGACTGCTGAATGGTGGGACACAAAACTAGGGAACTTTCAAAAATTCTCTTCAACTGAAATTCTCTTGAAACTAAAATAGCTTTTGGTTGAACTACTTCTGATTTTTGCATACCTCACAGGCTGAGAGCATATTCTTCACTGAGTCTTGAAAAAGATTTGAAAAACCAAGACAGCCCACTTTCCTGCGTCAGTCTAGAAGTCAGAGCCATGAGAGAAAAGCCACCATCTACTTAAGACCTCGACCTCCCTAAAAGCCAGATTTCAAAGGGTTTGGATGTATAGAAATGGTCATAAGTGCAAAGCATCTTTCAACAGTTACTAATTTCCCCAGGAGTTTTGACAGCCTATCTCTACTAATTTATGCAGAAATATACCTAATGGGATGGATTCTTTAGGCAGTTAACGTATCTGAATGCCTTAAAAATTGGGTACATGATGTTTGGGAACAACGAACCATTTGCTTCTTTTTCTAAAAAAAATCAGTTTGTTTTAAATTCAAAGTGTGTTTTCATACATCTGTTTTTGCTCTCTCTATAATAGACTGAAGATGTGGTAGCTTGATTAACAAAATCAGCATTTAAAACAATGTATATTTCACTGAACTCCAATTTTCATACAAACACAGCTTTTATGCAAGACCCAAGTAAATCATTGGCTAGCAAATTAGTACTCTGCTTATCTTCTAACAGCATTATAGAAACCAATATGAAGAAAGTGTGGCCCGAGCTATACAGCTGCTGCAACAGCTATGTATACATGAAGCTTCTGCTTATTGAAAAGTGATTAACAGTATCTTTTAATCACAAGTGATCCTAATTAAAAAGACTAAAACTTTAAGAACATAAATAGAAGCACAAAATTAGATTTTAAATTATTTTTGCAATTGTTTTTTATTTGCTAAATTAAATTATTAGAAAACTAGACACAGAGCTTAAGAGAAAATTGAACTTTGCTTCTGGACTAGAAAAATTGTAGGGCATACTTACTCCCAGTCCAAGCAATGAAAATTAACAAAACCTGCTCCTCAGTGGGAGGGGTAGGAAATAGAGCATGTAAGAAGTCTCACTACAGTTTCAGAGATACAAAGATTGTAAATAGACAGGTGATCATGCAGACGGCGGGGATTCCCAAAAAATTCATGTTGCTAAAACAGAATGTGACTAAAGAAGAAACCACTCAACCGCAGCCTCACTAGCTCAGTGGGCTGCCCTCATTTACATAGATCACTGATTCTTTCTGTCATCATTCAGCCCCTTCTGGACGAAATACCATCCTCCTCCCCCTGTACTCAAATCAATCCCACCAAAACACAAGCAGGAGATATGGGAAGCAAGTTCCACACCCTCCCACCTTTGAATATACATGATACAGAGGAAAGCAACTGGGATTTCCACCGGATTCACCTCACTGCACCCGACACACCTGCATGTACATTTCCAAAACAGGAAACCAGTGCAGGATCGGCCACATGTGAGGAGGCTCTATTTTGAGCCTGCAAAGACTCACTAGCTGCACAGTTGTGCAGAGAAGGACTAGCTCTCCTGCACTTCCTTGTTGCAATGCCCATCCAACAGGAAAAGGGCAACATGCACGTCTTGTTCTCTGCCAAACTACCTTTTGCTGTTTCTTCTTTCTATTCCTTCATTAGAAATCTGGTCCAACTCCTTGAACCTCAGCTGGAGAAAGCCCTGACCGACCTGATCTAGCATAAGCAAGAGTCTGGCTTTGAGGCAGGAGAGGCTGGACTACAGACATCTAGAGGTCCCTTCCAAACAGTGCTCCTGTGATTCCATGACTCCTGTCCAAGTCTCTACTAAATCTGCATCCACTCTAAGGAAGAATAATTAAGTTCTGCGTAAGTTCTTACTCCCAACCAGACAAGGGCTATATACCAGCTCTACACAGTAACTATCACAGGCAGCAGACTTTACACTTAAGGTTGATTGACAGTTTCCAGTATAAGGTGAATTTATCACATCCAAGCTTTTCTTCCCCTCACTTGCGCTGAGGTTTTCCATTCTGGTCATCTGCTGCAGGATGACAACTTCTCCATTTTAACCAACATTTTAATTGCTAATTTAATTAAGAATAATATTATGTAAAAACCGTGAGTGTCACTGTACAGAAACCCCACTAAAATGAGAAAACACTATCAATCATCTCAGTTCTTCCATTGATGCATTTTGAAGCTTGAACTTAAAATTTATCTTTGTGCGTGAGTATAACTCACTATCACCTTCATAAAGCTACTGAAACTTGGTCAAGGAGACTATCTGAGACACAAGAAAGATGCATTTGGCAGCTAAGTTCCCTGCCGGTTCAGCCTGTACTGACTCTATGATAACATTTCATACAAGAAGTCTGAGTTTAGGTTGCACAAGTAACTTCCCTGCATTTCTTCACTTCTGCATGCTTGACTTTACAGCTTCATTGGTCTTCTACCATAACTTTTATATGTAATGCTGTATGTGCTTGTAGCAAGCCTGTGGCAATATATCAGCTTCCTAGAGAACATCAGAAAAGCTCTTCTCTGAAAAGACCAGTAAAACTCAGTTTTAGATTTATTCAGGCCATTTCAACCACAACAAGAACACCGTTTGAACCCTGTAAATTCAGTATGTTGTCTTCCTCCGGAAATACAATTTCTGTGGTGAGATGTGGCAATTTCAAGAAAGCTAACCAGTTGCAAGGAAGGTGATGACAGCGAGGCTTACAATAGAAAGGGTTATTATGGAGTCACAGAAACAAGTTACTTTTAAACCCATGCAAAACCTATTCTAGCCGTACGATTTCTGGACATATGCTGGCTTAGCTCATAAGCAAAGAAAATTAAGACTTAAAAGTGTTCACAACATCGAACTCTCAGAGTAAGTAAGGAGGAACATCAGTGATGTTTGCATTTATAAATTTTGATGGGTGACACACTGGACCATCCTGCCCTGTCTCAAATCTCCAGAGATGTTCCTGAACTGAGCAGAGTAGGATTGGGAGAGTACAACATCCAGCCTGTGGACTGCATATGGTCTGCCAGAAAATGTGTTCAACCTGTTGGTCAGTGCAAGAAGGACATTACAGCTGGGCTAGGCTGCAGGCCGCTGTTAGTCACCATTTAAGGACTAACCATCTAACTAAAATTCACTTTCTGAGCTCAGACCAAAGCAAGCAAGTAGGAAACTGCACTTCTTCCCTCTCATCCTTCAGTTCTGGCTCCCTCCTCTCCATTTCCTCTGTCCCAGTGTTTCCCTGCTTTGCTCACTCCCCTCCCTTCTAGGCTGCTATATCCATCAACACCACATGAAAGGCACAGGATTGTCCTCACCGAAAAGTAGAGAGGTGATGCCAGATTTCCTGCGCTGAGTCCTGCGCCGCACAATCTGAGGGAGAGGGAAGAGAGAGAACAATGTGCACACATTAGGACAGATTTCAGAAATAAAATAAAGCAAACCTCCACGCAAGTCAGCTCTGGGCAAGGGGCCCTGACAGCTACCACTAGAAGGGGCAGGCAAGTGAACTGGCAATTTTAGGCAGGAGTTGTTCCAGTTCTAACACAATGAATCAGCTCTACTGCTTGATCTGCTCCACGTGCAATGGGTTATTTATAGCTCAATTATTATGAAAGCATAATTGAAGTTCAAGAATCAACCATGATTCCAGTGAATAATTTTAGTTCTAATTCTACTTGTTGCCTAAAGCAGTTCTACATGTAATTATATATAAATTTCTAAGTGGATGGCTATTACATTTTAGAATTGCAGGAGTGTCTTGTGATTAGCACACAGACAAGCATCAAGAATATATCTTCCACACAGGCTTGACAAGCAGGAGCTACTACATCCGCAACTGCAGACTGTAGTCCAAGATTAAACACAGGTGCATTTTTTATTCAGCTTCTCAAAGGCTACTGCTGTTTTCTGACTCTACCTTCCAGAGCTATTTTAGTGTATCAGTTTCTTACTAGTGGATTAACTCCAGTTCCTACTCTGCATACTCCAAGCAAATTCTGCCAAAAGCGTATGTTGTTTCTTTTAGTTTCCATTAATAAAGTGCATCACTTTCCATCATAACTCTCATTAATGATAATTACAATCAATGTCAAATCCCTTTCACCTGGGGATTTATCAACCAGGACAAATCTGGCAGCATTTCATTAGCACAGACCTCCCCCTCACTTTCTCCACTGGATGACACAGCCATCCTGGAGCCAAAATCCTCCCAGACAGGAGGACCTCTTGCACACAAACAGCAATTGGGAGCGAATGGTAAAAAAGGAGCAGCAGAGGCAGATGGGACTCTGTGCACTCACTTTGGATAAATTGTTGACAGTGGAGCTGGAGTTGAGCAGCTGCCCTTGGTCAGCAATGAGGTAGGCCAAGTGTTTGCGACGCTGGGTCTCCACTGCCATATCTGTCAGCGAGCCAGCCACGCGCATGGCCTCCTGCAGCAACACGTCTGCATCTTCAATCTGACTTGGGATGTCCGAGAGCGTGTTGAAGATTGAGGCAGAGTTCTCGGACTGGATTAGCTCATCCTCCTGCAATGATGCAGTCATTTTGCCACACAGAACAGTGAGCGTGACAGCTCTGCTCTTGGGGCTGCTAGATGCAATTTTACATTCAGTG
Source organism: Fulmarus glacialis (assembly GCF_000690835.1). Lineage (NCBI taxonomy): Eukaryota > Metazoa > Chordata > Aves > Procellariiformes > Procellariidae > Fulmarus > Fulmarus glacialis. The sequence goes on from NW_009193936.1 coordinate 11,637, forward strand.
TACAGCCTGGGCTAGAAACAATGCAGGTACAACTAGATAATTCCATAAAAACTTCAGTACGAAGAGCCCAAGCTACCTATGGGAGGGAAACAGCATCTTTTTCTACTCTACTGCACTGAGATCTGCCCCCAAAATTCTAGGTGGCATGTTTTTGAATCACAGCATCCATCATTGAAATGAAGTCAAATCAGCAAGGAAAGACAAAACAGAAGCTATTCTGCACCCACCGCCAGGACTGGGCACAACAGGGATCTTGCTGGGGACAAGGGAATGGAAGCCGCTCAGTCTAACACACGATAGAGTGCCTACCATGTCAAACTGTGCTCCACCTTCCCCTTATTCCCAGCAGGCTCACCCTTGTCCTTCACACAGCAAGCTGACCACAAAATTATTTTTCGCATAAAAAGGAAAAGATCAGGTGGTTAAATATAAGCCAGCCAAATCAAATGTAGTCAGGACAATGCTAATCTATTGGAGCATTCAACAGTGCCATCAAAAGTTTCCCAGATGACCACAACCTCAGCTTTATATCTCTGCTCAAAGATGGTGCAAAATCAAGAAGTTTCTTGGTTTAGGTAAGATGGACCTTCAGGCTGGGATCTAGACTGAATAGAGTGGGGCAGCTGATGGGGTTTAATTATAAGGGAACAAATGAGGTAGGCAGGGGAAACAGCAATCCCTGAATCCTGTGAACTGCCTTGGAAGTTCTTCACAGCCCCCAGTTCTGAGGAAGGCAGGAAGTCGTCTTCCCGAGCACGTGCCCAAATCACACACAGGAAGTCGATACAAAACCTTCTTGCCCCTAAAACTCAGAATTAAACACCTAAGTGCTATAAAGGAGGAAGAGGAGGTGGGAATTACCTTCATACTGAGCATGCCCAAAGTGAGTTGGAACAGCACCAGAGAGCCCTGGTAGAAGAAGAGGTCCCAAATACGTAGCAGGAGCTTGATGTGGACAACACTAGCGAAAGAGGTGAGGAACCAGTGCAAGGTGATCAAGGAGAGCTCTGTGAATAAAGACACAGAAAAGAAACAAGACAAGGGAAGTCAGCCAACTAGTGAAGACGGACTCTCCTAAGTACTCTCCTCCCAGCTCAAAGATAACAATGCACTGCCTCCAGGGCCAGGAGGTTTGCTCCTAGCCCTGCTGCTCTCCCTTTGTGAAACAAGAACAATGATTTTTGTCTGCTTGGCACGCTGGCAAGAAAAGCTATGGTTTCTAGGGCACACTTTTACCGATGTCGTGCTCCTGGAGCAGCTTGTCCAGGCGGGGCAAGTACTGCACAATGAGCTGTCGCAGGACACGCTGATCAGTCTGCACACCCATCAGGGTGGTGCTGAAGTAGGAGGCAGGAACCAGTTCCTCGATGATAGCGCACATCATCCAGAAGGCATCTTCCTCCTCCAAGAAGAGCAGCAGGGAGGCAGCCATCTAGGATTTTGAAGGAAGAAGAACTGCATATGTCCTAAGAGAAGCAGAACTCTTTC